>NC_088203.1:76444930-76632372 GCF_037126465.1 Ornithodoros turicata | reverse complement strand
GCTGGTGTGCAGGATTTTGGGAATTTCGTCTAGGTCGCGCTGTCACACAGCGAAGCGTCCTAAGCTAACCAATTACTTGGTGATATGATGCTAGCGACACAACTGCCGGCAGGGTGCACTTTAAAGGGCTGGTGTGCAGGATTTTGGGAATTTCGTCTATGTCGCGCTGTCACACAGCGAAGCGTCCTAAGCTAACTATTTACTTGGTGATATGATGCTAGCGACACAACTACCGGCATGGTGCACTCTAAAGGGCAGGTGTGCAGGGTTTTGAATATTTCGTCTACGTCGCGCTGTAACACAGTGAAGCGTCCTAAGCTAACTATTTACTTGGTGATATGATGCTAGCGACACAACTACTGGCAGGATGCACTTTAAAGGGCTGGTATGGAGGTTTTTGGCAATTTCGTCTATGTCGTGCTGTAACACAGTGAAGCGTCCTAGGCTGACTACTTACTTGGTGATATGATGCTAGCGACACAACTACCGGCAGGGTGCACTTCAAAGGGCTGGTGTGCAGGTTTTTGGCAATTTCGTCTATGTCGCGCTGTAACACAGCGATAGCGTCCTAAGCTAACTATTTACTTGGTGATATGATGCTAGCGACACAACTACCGGCAGGGTGCACTTTAAAGGGCTGGTGTGCAGGTTTTTGACAATTTCGTCTATGTCGCGCTGGGAACATCGCGAAGCGTCCTACGCTAACTAATTACTTGGTGATATGATGTTAGCGACACAACTACCTGCAGGATGCACTTTAAAGGGCTGGTGTGCAGTTTTTTGACAATTTCGTCTATGTCGCGCTGTAACACAGCGATAGCGTCCTAAGCTAACTATTTACTTGGTGATATGATGCTAGCGACACAACTACCGGCAGGATGCACTTTAAAGGGCTGGTGTGCAGGTTTTTGACAATTTCGTCTATGTCGCGCTGGGAACACAGCGAAGCGTCCTATGCTGACTACTTACTTGGTGATATGATGCTAGCGACACAACTACCGGCAGGATGCACTTTAAAGGGCTGGTGTGCAGGTTTTTGACAATTTCGTCTATGTCGCGCTGGGAACACAGCGAAGCGTCCTGCGCTAACTAATTACTTGGTGATATGATGTTAGCGACACAAGTACCGGCAGGATGCACTTTAAAGGGCTGGTGTGCAGGTTTTTGACAATTTCGTCTATGTCGCGCTGGGAACATCGCGAAGCGTCCTGCGCTAACTAATTACTTGGTGATATGATGTTAGCGACACAACTACCGGCAGGATGCACTTTAAAGGGCTGGTGTGCAGGTTTTTGACAATTTCGTCTATGTCGCGCTGGGAACATGGCGAAGCGTCCTGCGCTAACTAATTACTTGGTGATATGATGTTAGCGACACAACTACCGGCAGGATGCACTTTAAAGGGCTGGTGTGCAGGTTTTTGACAATTTCGTCTATGTCGCGCTGGGAACACAGCGAAGCGTCCTGCGCTAACTAATTACTTGGTGATATGATGTTAGCGACACAAGTACCGGCAGGATGCACTGTAAAGGGCTGGTGTGCAGGTTTTTGACAATTTCGTCTATGTCGCGCTGGGAACATCGCGAAGCGTCCTGCGCTAACTAATTACTTGGTGATATGATGTTAGCGACACAACTACCGGCAGGATGCACTTTAAAGGGCTGGTGTGCAGGTTTTTGACAATTTCGTCTATGTCGCGCTGGGAACATGGCGAAGCGTCCTGCGCTAACTAATTACTTGGTGATATGATGCTAGCGACACAAGTACCGGCAGGATGCACTTTAAAGGGCTGGTGTGCAGGTTTTTGACAATTTCGTCTATGTCGCGCTGGGAACATCGCGAAGCGTCCTACGCTAACTAATTACTTGGTGATATGATGTTAGCGACACAACTACCGGCAGGATGCACTTTAAAGGGCTGGTGTGCAGGTTTTTGACAATTTCGTCTATGTCGCGCTGGGAACATGGCGATGCGTCCTGCGCTAACTAATTACTTGGTGATATGATGTTAGCGACACAACTACCGGCAGGATGCACTTTAAAGGGCTGGTGTGCAGGTTTTTGACAATTTCGTCTATGTCGCGCTGGGAACATCGCGAAGCGTCCTACGCTAACTAATTACTTGGTGATATGATGTTAGCGACACAACTACCGGCAGGATGCACTTTAAAGGGCTGGTGTGCAGGTTTTTGACAATTTCGTCTATGTCGCGCTGGGAACATCGCGAAGCGTCCTGCGCTAACTAATTACTTGGTGATATGATGTTAGCGACACAAGTACCGGCAGGATGCACTTTAAAGGGCTGGTGTGCAGGTTTTTGACAATTTCGTCTATGTCGCGCTGGGAACATAGCGAAGCGTCCTACGCTAACTAATTACTTGGTGATATGATGTTAGCGACACAACTACCGGCAGGGTGCACTTTAAAGGGCTGGTGTGCAGTTTTTTGACAATTTCGTCTATGTCGCGCTGGGAACATAGCGAAGCGTCCTACGCTAACTAATTACTTGGTGATATGATGTTAGCGACACAACTACCGGCAGGGTGCACTTTAGAGGGCTGGTGTGCAGTTTTTTGACAATTTCGTCTATGTCGCGCAGGGAACATAGCGAAGCGTCCTACGCTAACTAATTACTTGGTGATATGATGCTAGCGACACAACTACCGGCAGGGTGCACTTTAAAGGGCTGGTGTGCAGGTTTTTGACAATTTCGTCTATGTCGCGCTGGGAACACAGCGAAGCGTCCTGGGCTGACTACTTACTTGTTGATATGATGCTAGCGACACAACTACCGGCAGGGTGCACTTTAAAGGGCTGGTGTGCAGTTTTTTGACAATTTCGTCTATGTCGCGCTGGGAACATAGCGAAGCGTCCTACGCTAACTAATTACTTGGTGATATGATGTTAGCGACACAACTACCGGCAGGGTGCACTTTAAAGGTCTGGTGTGCAGTTTTTTGACAATTTCGTCTATGTCGCGCTGGGAACATAGCGAAGCGTCCTACGCTAACTAATTACTTGGTGATATGATGTTAGCGACACAACTACCGGCAGGGTGCACTTTAAAGGGCTGGTGTGCAGTTTTTTGACAATTTCGTCTATGTCGCGCTGGGAACATAGCGAAGCGTCCTACGCTAACTAATTACTTGGTGATATGATGCTAGCGACACAACTACCGGCAGGGTGCACTTTAAAGGGCTGGTGTGCAGGTTTTTGACAATTTCGTCTATGTCGCGCTGGGAACACAGCGAAGCGTCCTGGGCTGACTACTTACTTGTTGATATGATGCTAGCGACACAACTACCGGCAGGATGTACTTTAAAGGGCTGGTGTGCAGTTTTTGGGAATTTCGTCTACGTCGCGCTGTAACACAGCGAAGCGTCCTAAGCTAACTACTTACTTGGTGATATGATGCTAGCGACAGAAGTACTGGCATGATGCACTTGAAAGGGTTGGTGTTCAGGTTTTGCCACTTTCGTCTACGTCGCGCTGTAACACAGCGAAGCGTCCTAAGCTAACTAATTACTTGGTGATATGATGTTAGCGACACAACTACCGGCAGGATGCACTTTAAAGGGCTGGTGTGCAGGTTTTTGACAATTTCGTCTATTTCGCGCTGGGAACATCGCGAAGCGTCCTGCGCTAACTAATTACTTGGTGATATGATGCTAGCGACACAAGTACCGGCAGGATGCACTTTAAAGGGCTGGTGTGCAGTTTTTTTGACAATTTCGTCTATGTCGCGCTGGGAACACAGCGAAGCGTCCTATGGTGACTACTTACTTGTTGATATGATGCTAGCGACACAACTACCGGCAGGATGTACTTTAAAGGGCTGGTGTGCAGGTTTTTGGGAATTTCGTCTACGTCGCGCTGTAACACAGCGAAGCGTCCTAAGCTAACTACTTACTTGGTGATATGATGCTAGCGACAGAAGTACTGGCATGATGCACTTGAAAGGGTTGGTGTTCAGGTTTTGCCACTTTCGTCTACGTCGCGCTGTAACACAGCGAAGCGTCCTAAGCTAACTAATTACTTGGTGATATGATGTTAGCGACACAACTACCGGCAGGATGCACTTTAAAGGGCTGGTGTGCAGGTTTTTGACAATTTCGTCTATGTCGCGCTGGGAACATCGCGAAGCGTCCTGCGCTAACTAATTACTTGGTGATATGATGTTAGCGACACAACTACCGGCAGGATGCACTTTAAAGGGCTGGTGTGCAGTTTTTTTGACAATTTCGTCTATGTCGCGCTGGGAACACAGCGAAGCGTCCTATGGTGACTACTTACTTGGTGATATGATGTTAGCGACACAACTACCGGCAGGATGCACTTTAAAGGGCTGGTGTGCAGGTTTTTGACAATTTCGTCTATGTTGCGCTGGGAACACCGGGAAGCGTCCTACGCTGACTACTTACTTGGTGATATGATGCTAGCGACACAAGTACCGGCAGGATGCAATTTAAAGGGCTGGTGTGCAGGTTTTTGACAATTTCGTCTATGTCGCGCTGGGAACATAGCGAAGCGTCCTACGCTAACTAATTACTTGGTGATATGATGTTAGCGACACAACTACCGGCAGGATGCACTTTAAAGGGCTGGTGTGCAGGTTTTTGACAATTTCGTCTATGTCGCGCTGGGAACATCGCGAAGCGTCCTACGCTAACTAATTACTTGGTGATATGATGTTAGCGACACAACTACCGGCAGGATGCACTTTAAAGGGCTGGTGTGCAGGTTTTTGACAATTTCGTCTATGTCGCGCTGGGAACATCGCGAAGCGTCCTGCGCTAACTAATTACTTGGTGATATGATGTTAGCGACACAACTACCGGCAGGATGCACTTTAAAGGGCTGGTGTGCAGTTTTTTTGACAATTTCGTCTATGTCGCGCTGGGAACACAGCGAAGCGTCCTATGGTGACTACTTACTTGGTGATATGATGTTAGCGACACAACTACCGGCAGGATGCACTTTAAAGGGCTGGTGTGCAGGTTTTTGACAATTTCGTCTATGTCGCGCTGGGAACACAGCGAAGCGTCCTATGCTGACTACTTACTTGGTGATATGATGCTAGCGACACAAGTACCGGCAGGATGCACTTTAAAGGGCTGGTGTGCAGGTTTTTGACAATTTCGTCTATGTCGCGCTGGGAACATAGCGAAGCGTCCTACGCTAACTAATTACTTGGTGATATGATGTTAGCGACACAACTACCGGCAGGGTGCACTTTAAAGGGCTGGTGTGCAGTTTTTTGACAATTTCGTCTATGTCGCGCTGGGAACATAGCGAAGCGTCCTACGCTAACTAATTACTTGGTGATATGATGTTAGCGACACAACTACCGGCAGGGTGCACTTTAGAGGGCTGGTGTGCAGTTTTTTGACAATTTCGTCTATGTCGCGCAGGGAACATAGCGAAGCGTCCTACGCTAACTAATTACTTGGTGATATGATGCTAGCGACACAACTACCGGCAGGGTGCACTTTAAAGGGCTGGTGTGCAGGTTTTTGACAATTTCGTCTATGTCGCGCTGGGAACATCGCGAAGCGTCCTACGCTAACTAATTACTTGGTGATATGATGTTAGCGACACAACTACCGGCAGGATGCACTTTAAAGGGCTGGTGTGCAGGTTTTTGACAATTTCGTCTATGTCGCGCTGGGAACATCGCGAAGCGTCCTGCGCTAACTAATTACTTGGTGATATGATGTTAGCGACACAAGTACCGGCAGGATGCACTTTAAAGGGCTGGTGTGCAGGTTTTTGACAATTTCGTCTATGTCGCGCTGGGAACATAGCGAAGCGTCCTACGCTAACTAATTACTTGGTGATATGATGTTAGCGACACAACTACCGGCAGGGTGCACTTTAAAGGGCTGGTGTGCAGTTTTTTGACAATTTCGTCTATGTCGCGCTGGGAACATAGCGAAGCGTCCTACGCTAACTAATTACTTGGTGATATGATGTTAGCGACACAACTACCGGCAGGGTGCACTTTAGAGGGCTGGTGTGCAGTTTTTTGACAATTTCGTCTATGTCGCGCAGGGAACATAGCGAAGCGTCCTACGCTAACTAATTACTTGGTGATATGATGCTAGCGACACAACTACCGGCAGGGTGCACTTTAAAGGGCTGGTGTGCAGGTTTTTGACAATTTCGTCTATGTCGCGCTGGGAACACAGCGAAGCGTCCTGGGCTGACTACTTACTTGTTGATATGATGCTAGCGACACAACTACCGGCAGGGTGCACTTTAAAGGGCTGGTGTGCAGGTTTTTGACAATTTCGTCTATGTCGCGCTGGGAACATAGCGAAGCGTCCTACGCTAACTAATTACTTGGTGATATGATGCTAGCGACACAACTACCGGCAGGGTGCACTTTAAAGGTCTGGTGTGCAGTTTTTTGACAATTTCGTCTATGTCGCGCTGGGAACATAGCGAAGCGTCCTACGCTAACTAATTACTTGGTGATATGATGTTAGCGACACAACTACCGGCAGGGTGCACTTTAAAGGTCTGGTGTGCAGTTTTTTGACAATTTCGTCTATGTCGCGCTGGGAACATAGCGAAGCGTCCTACGCTAACTAATTACTTGGTGATATGATGCTAGCGACACAACTACCGGCAGGGTGCACTTTAAAGGGCTGGTGTGCAGTTTTTGACAATTTCGTCTATGTCGCGCTGGGAACATAGCGAAGCGTCCTACGCTAACTAATTACTTGGTGATATGATGCTAGCGACACAACTACCGGCAGGGTGCACTTTAAAGGGCTGGTGTGCAGGTTTTTGACAATTTCGTCTATGTCGCGCTGGGAACACAGCGAAGCGTCCTGGGCTGACTACTTACTTGTTGATATGATGCTAGCGACACAACTACCGGCAGGATGTACTTTAAAGGGCTGGTGTGCAGGTTTTTGGGAATTTCGTCTACGTCGCGCTGTAACACAGCGAAGCGTCCTAAGCTAACTACTTACTTGGTGATATGATGCTAGCGACAGAAGTACTGGCATGATGCACTTGAAAGGGTTGGTGTTCAGGTTTTGCCACTTTCGTCTACGTCGCGCTGTAACACAGCGAAGCGTCCTAAGCTAACTAATTACTTGGTGATATGATGTTAGCGACACAACTACCGGCAGGATGCACTTTAAAGGGCTGGTGTGCAGGTTTTTGACAATTTCGTCTATTTCGCGCTGGGAACATCGCGAAGCGTCCTGCGCTAACTAATTACTTGGTGATATGATGCTAGCGACACAAGTACCGGCAGGATGCACTTTAAAGGGCTGGTGTGCAGTTTTTTTGACAATTTCGTCTATGTCGCGCTGGGAACACAGCGAAGCGTCCTATGGTGACTACTTACTTGTTGATATGATGCTAGCGACACAACTACCGGCAGGATGTACTTTAAAGGGCTGGTGTGCAGGTTTTTGGGAATTTCGTCTACGTCGCGCTGTAACACAGCGAAGCGTCCTAAGCTAACTACTTACTTGGTGATATGATGCTAGCGACAGAAGTACTGGCATGATGCACTTGAAAGGGTTGGTGTTCAGGTTTTGCCACTTTCGTCTACGTCGCGCTGTAACACAGCGAAGCGTCCTAAGCTAACTAATTACTTGGTGATATGATGTTAGCGACACAACTACCGGCAGGATGCACTTTAAAGGGCTGGTGTGCAGGTTTTTGACAATTTCGTCTATGTCGCGCTGGGAACATCGCGAAGCGTCCTGCGCTAACTAATTACTTGGTGATATGATGTTAGCGACACAACTACCGGCAGGATGCACTTTAAAGGGCTGGTGTGCAGTTTTTTTGACAATTTCGTCTATGTCGCGCTGGGAACACAGCGAAGCGTCCTATGGTGACTACTTACTTGGTGATATGATGTTAGCGACACAACTACCGGCAGGATGCACTTTAAAGGGCTGGTGTGCAGGTTTTTGACAATTTCGTCTATGTTGCGCTGGGAACACCGGGAAGCGTCCTACGCTGACTACTTACTTGGTGATATGATGCTAGCGACACAAGTACCGGCAGGATGCAATTTAAAGGGCTGGTGTGCAGGTTTTTGACAATTTCGTCTATGTCGCGCTGGGAACATAGCGAAGCGTCCTACGCTAACTAATTACTTGGTGATATGATGTTAGCGACACAACTACCGGCAGGATGCACTTTAAAGGGCTGGTGTGCAGGTTTTTGACAATTTCGTCTATGTCGCGCTGGGAACATCGCGAAGCGTCCTACGCTAACTAATTACTTGGTGATATGATGTTAGCGACACAACTACCGGCAGGATGCACTTTAAAGGGCTGGTGTGCAGTTTTTTGACAATTTCGTCTATGTCGCGCTGGGAACATCGCGAAGCGTCCTGCGCTGACTACTTACTTGGTGATATGATGTTAGCGACACAACTACCGGCAGGATGCACTTTAAAGGGCTGGTGTGCAGGTTTTTGACAATTTCGTCTATGTCGCGCTGGGAACACAGCGAAGCGTCCTATGGTGACTACTTACTTGGTGATATGATGTTAGCGACACAAGTACCGGCAGGATGCACTTTAAAGGGCTGGTGTGCAGGTTTTTGACAATTTCGTCTATGTCGCGCTGGGAACACAGCGAAGCGTCCTATGCTGACTACTTACTTGGTGATATGATGCTAGCGACACAACTACCGGCAGGATGCACTTTAAAGGGCTGGTGTGCAGGTTTTTGACAATTTCGTCTATGTCGCGCTGGGAACATAGCGAAGCGTCCTACGCTAACTAATTACTTGGTGATATGATGTTAGCGACACAACTACCGGCAGGGTGCACTTTAGAGGGCTGGTGTGCAGTTTTTTGACAATTTCGTCTATGTCGCGCAGGGAACATAGCGAAGCGTCCTACGCTAACTAATTACTTGGTGATATGATGCTAGCGACACAACTACCGGCAGGGTGCACTTTAAAGGGCTGGTGTGCAGGTTTTTGACAATTTCGTCTATGTCGCGCTGGGAACACAGCGAAGCGTCCTGGGCTGACTACTTACTTGTTGATATGATGCTAGCGACACAACTACCGGCAGGGTGCACTTTAAAGGGCTGATGTGCAGTTTTTTGACAATTTCGTCTATGTCGCGCTGGGAACACAGCGAAGCGTCCTATGCTGACTACTTACTTGGTGATATGATGCTAGCGACACAAGTACCGGCAGGATGCACTTTAAAGGGCTGGTGTGCAGGTTTTTGACAATTTCGTCTATGTCGCGCTGGGAACATAGCGAAGCGTCCTACGCTAACTAATTACTTGGTGATATGATGTTAGCGACACAACTACCGGCAGGGTGCACTTTAAAGGGCTGGTGTGCAGTTTTTTGACAATTTCGTCTATGTCGCGCTGGGAACATAGCGAAGCGTCCTACGCTAACTAATTACTTGGTGATATGATGCTAGCGACACAACTACCGGCAGGGTGCACTTTAAAGGGCTGGTGTGCAGGTTTTTGACAATTTCGTCTATGTCGCGCTGGGAACACAGCGAAGCGTCCTGGGCTGACTACTTACTTGTTGATATGATGCTAGCGACACAACTACCGGCAGGATGTATTTTAAAGGGCTGGTGTGCAGGTTTTTGGGAATTTCGTCTACGTCGCGCTGTAACACAGCGAAGCGTCCTAAGCTAACTACTTACTTGGTGATATGATGCTAGCGACAGAAGTACTGGCATGATGCACTTGAAAGGGTTGGTGTTCAGGTTTTGCCACTTTCGTCTACGTCGCGCTGTAACACAGCGAAGCGTCGTAAGCTAACTAATTACTTGGTGATATGATGCTAGCGACACAAGTACCGGCAGGATGCACTTTAAAGGGCTGGTGTGCAGGTTTTTGACAATTTCGTCTATGTCGCGCTGGGAACATCGCGGAGCGTCCTGCGCTAACTAATTACTTGGTGATATGATGTTAGCGACACAACTACTGGCAGGATGCACTTTAAAGGGCTGGTGTGCAGTTTTTTTTGACAATTTCGTCTATGTCGCGCTGGGAACACAGCGGAGCGTCCTATGGTGACTACTTACTTGGTGATATGATGTTAGCGACACAACTACCGGCAGGATGCACTTTAAAGGGCTGGTGTGCAGGTTTTTGACAATTTCGTCTATGTCGCGCTGGGAACACCGGGAAGCGTCCTATGCTGACTACTTACTTGGTGATATGATGCTAGCGACACAAGTACCGGCAGGATGCAATTTAAAGGGCTGGTGTGCAGGTTTTTGACAATTTCGTCTATGTCGCGCTGGGAACATAGCGAAGCGTCCTACGCTAACTAATTACTTGGTGATATGATGTTAGCGACACAACAACCGGCAGGGTGCACTTTAAAGGGCTGGTGTGCAGTTTTTTGACAATTTCGTCTATGTCGCGCTGGGAACATAGCGAAGCGTCCTACGCTAACTAATGACTTGGTGATATGATGCTAGCGACACAAGTACCGGCAGGATGCACTTTAAAGGGCTGGTGTGCAGTTTTTTGACAACTTCGTCTATGTCGCGCAGGGAACATAGCGAAGCGTCCTACGCTAACTAATTACTTGGTGATATGATGCTAGCGACACAACTACCGGCAGGGTGCACTTTAAAGGGCTGGTGTGCAGGTTTTTGACAATTTCGTCTATGTCGCGCTGGGTACACAGCGAAGCGTCCTGGGCTGACTACTTACTTGTTGATATGATGCTAGCGACACAACTACCGGCAGGGTGCACTTTAAAGGGCTGGTGTGCAGTTTTTTGACAATTTCGTCTATGTCGCGCTGGGAACATAGCGAAGCGTCCTACGCTAACTAATTACTTGGTGATATGATGTTAGCGACACAACTACCGGCAGGGTGCACTTTAAAGGGCTGGTGTGCAGTTTTTTTGACAATTTCGTCTATGTCGCGCTGGGAACATAGCGAAGCGTCCTACGCTAACTAATTACTTGGTGATATGATGTTAGCGACACAACTACCGGCAGGGTGCACTTTAAAGGGCTGGTGTGCAGGTTTTTGACAATTTCGTCTATGTCGCGCTGGGAACATAGCGAAGCGTCCTACGCTAACTAATTACTTGGTGATATGATGTTAGCGACACAACTACCGGCAGGGTGCACTTTAAAGGGCTGGTGTGCAGGTTTTTGACAATTTCGTCTATGTCGCGCTGGGAACATAGCGAAGCGTCCTACGCTAACTAATTACTTGGTGATATGATGTTAGCGACACAACTACCGGCAGGGTGCACTTTAAAGGGCTGGTGTGCAGGTTTTTGACAATTTCGTCTATGTCGCGCTGGGAACACAGCGAAGCGTCCTGGGCTGACTACTTACTTGTTGATATGATGCTAGCGACAGAAGTACTGGCATGATGCACTTGAAAGGGTTGGTGTTCAGGTTTTGCCACTTTCGTCTACGTCGCGCTGTAACACAGGGAAGCGTCCTAAGCTAACTAATTACTTGGTGATATGATGTTCGCGACACAACTACCGGCAGGGTGCACTTTAAAGGGCTGGTGTGCAGGTTTTTGACAATTTCGTCTATGTCGCGCTGGGAACACAGCGAAGCGTCCTGGGCTGACTACTTACTTGTTGATATGATGCTAGCGACAGAAGTACTGGCATGATGCACTTGAAAGGGTTGTGTTCAGGTTTTGCCACTTTCGTCTACGTCGCGCTGTAACACAGCGAAGCGTCCTAAGCTAACTAATTACTTGGTGATATGATGTTCGCGACACAACTACCGGCAGGGTGCACTTTAAAGGGCTGGTGTGCAGGTTTTTGACAATTTCGTCTATGTCGCGCTGGGAACATAGCGAAGCGTCCTACGCTAACTAATTACTTGGTGATATGATGTTAGCGACACAACTACCGGCAGGGTGCACTTTAAAGGGCTGGTGTGCAGTTTTTTTGACAATTTCGTCTATGTCGCGCTAGGAACATAGCGAAGCGTCCTACGCTAACTAATTACTTGGTGATATGATGTTAGCGACACAACTACCGGCAGGGTGCACTTTAAAGGGCTGGTGTGCAGGTTTTTGACAATTTCGTCTATGTCGCGCTGGGAACATAGCGAAGCGTCCTACGCTAACTAATTACTTGGTGATATGATGTTAGCGACACAACTACCGGCAGGGTGCACTTTAAAGGGCTGGTGTGCAGGTTTTTGACAATTTCGTCTATGTCGCGCTGGGAACACAGCGAAGCGTCCTGGGCTGACTACTTACTTGTTGATATGATGCTAGCGACACAACTACCGGCAGGATGTATTTTAAAGGGCTGGTGTGCAGGTTTTTGGGAATTTCGTCTACGTCGCGCTGTAACACAGCGAAGCGTCCTAAGCTAACTACTTACTTGGTGATATGATGCTAGCGACAGAAGTACTGGCATGATGCACTTGAAAGGGTTGGTGTTCAGGTTTTGCCACTTTCGTCTACGTCGCGCTGTAACACAGCGAAGCGTCCTAAGCTAACTAATTACTTGGTGATATGATGCTAGCGACACAAGTACCGGCAGGATGCACTTTAAAGGGCTGGTGTGCAGGTTTTTGACAATTTCGTCTATGTCGCGCTGGGAACATCGCGAAGCGTCCTGCGCTAACTAATTACTTGGTGATATGATGTTAGCGACACAACTACTGGCAGGATGCACTTTAAAGGGCTGGTGTGCAGTTTTTTTTGACAATTTCGTCTATGTCGCGCTGGGAACACAGCGGAGCGTCCTATGGTGACTACTTACTTGGTAATATGATGTTAGCGACACAACTACCGGCAGGATGCACTTTAAAGGGCTGGTGTGCAGGTTTTTGACAATTTCGTCTATGTCGCGCTGGGAACACCGGGAAGCGTCCTATGCTGACTACTTACTTGGTGATATGATGCTAGCGACACAAGTACCGGCAGGATGCAATTTAAAGGGCTGGTGTGCAGGTTTTTGACAATTTCGTCTATGTCGCGCTGGGAACATAGCGAAGCGTCCTACGCTAACTAATTACTTGGTGATATGATGTTAGCGACACAACTACCGGCAGGGTGCACTTTAAAGGGCTGGTGTGCAGTTTTTTGACAATTTCGTCTATGTCGCGCAGGGAACATAGCGAAGCGTCCTACGCTAACTAATTACTTGGTGATATGATGCTAGCGACACAACTACCGGCAGGGTGCACTTTAAAGGGCTGGTGTGCAGGTTTTTGACAATTTCGTCTATGTCGCGCAGGGAACATAGCGAAGCGTCCTACGCTAACTAATTACTTGGTGATATGATGCTAGCGACACAACTACCGGCAGGGTGCACTTTAAAGGGCTGGTGTGCAGTTTTTTGACAATTTCGTCTATGTCGCGCTGGGTACACAGCGAAGCGTCCTACGCTAACTAATTACTTGGTGATATGATGCTAGCGACACAACTACCGGCAGGGTGCACTTTAAAGGGCTGGTGTGCAGGTTTTTGACAATTTCGTCTATGTCGCGCTGGGTACACAGCGAAGCGTCCTGGGCTGACTACTTACTTGTTGATATGATGCTAGCGACACAACTACCGGCAGGGTGCACTTTAAAGGGCTGGTGTGCAGTTTTTTGACAATTTCGTCTATGTCGCGCTGGGAACATAGCGAAGCGTCCTACGCTAACTAATTACTTGGTGATATGATGTTAGCGACACAACTACCGGCAGGGTGCACTTTAAAGGGCTGGTGTGCAGTTTTTTTGACAATTTCGTCTATGTCGCGCTGGGAACATAGCGAAGCGTCCTACGCTAACTAATTACTTGGTGATATGATGTTAGCGACACAACTACCGGCAGGGTGCACTTTAAAGGGCTGGTGTGCAGGTTTTTGACAATTTCGTCTATGTCGCGCTGGGAACATAGCGAAGCGTCCTACGCTAACTAATTACTTGGTGATATGATGTTAGCGACACAACTACCGGCAGGGTGCACTTTAAAGGGCTGGTGTGCAGGTTTTTGACAATTTCGTCTATGTCGCGCTGGGAACATAGCGAAGCGTCCTACGCTAACTAATTACTTGGTGATATGATGTTAGCGACACAACTACCGGCAGGGTGCACTTTAAAGGGCTGGTGTGCAGGTTTTTGACAATTTCGTCTATGTCGCGCTGGGAACATAGCGAAGCGTCCTACGCTAACTAATTACTTGGTGATATGATGCTAGCGACACAACTACCGGCAGGGTGCACTTTAAAGGGCTGGTGTGCAGGTTTTTGACAATTTCGTCTATGTCGCGCTGGGAACACAGCGAAGCGTCCTGGGCTGACTACTTACTTGTTGATATGATGCTAGCGACAGAAGTACTGGCATGATGCACTTGAAAGGGTTGGTGTTCAGGTTTTGCCACTTTCGTCTACGTCGCGCTGTAACACAGCGAAGCGTCCTAAGCTAACTAATTACTTGGTGATATGATGTTCGCGACACAACTACCGGCAGGGTGCACTTTAAAGGGCTGGTGTGCAGGTTTTTGACAATTTCGTCTATGTCGCGCTGGGAACACAGCGAAGCGTCCTGGGCTGACTACTTACTTGTTGATATGATGCTAGCGACAGAAGTACTGGCATGATGCACTTGAAAGGGTTGGTGTTCAGGTTTTGCCACTTTCGTCTACGTCGCGCTGTAACACAGCGAAGCGTCCTAAGCTAACTAATTACTTGGTGATATGATGTTCGCGACACAACTACCGGCAGGGTGCACTTTAAAGGGCTGGTGTGCAGGTTTTTGACAATTTCGTCTATGTCGCGCTGGGAACATAGCGAAGCGTCCTACGCTAACTAATTACTTGGTGATATGATGTTAGCGACACAACTACCGGCAGGGTGCACTTTAAAGGGCTGGTGTGCAGTTTTTTTGACAAGTTCGTCTATGTCGCGCTGGGAACATAGCGAAGCGTCCTACGCTAACTAATTACTTGGTGATATGATGTTAGCGACACAACTACCGGCAGGGTGCACTTTAAAGGGCTGGTGTGCAGGTTTTTGACAATTTCGTCTATGTCGCGCTGGGAACATAGCGAAGCGTCCTACGCTAACTAATTACTTGGTGATATGATGTTAGCGACACAACTACCGGCAGGGTGCACTTTAAAGGGCTGGTGTGCAGGTTTTTGACAATTTCGTCTATGTCGCGCTGGGAACATAGCGAAGCGTCCTACGCTAACTAATTACTTGGTGATATGATGTTAGCGACACAACTACCGGCAGGGTGCACTTTAAAGGGCTGGTGTGCAGGTTTTTGACAATTTCGTCTATGTCGCGCTGGGAACATAGCGAAGCGTCCTACGCTAACTAATTACTTGGTGATATGATGCTAGCGACACAACTACCGGCAGGGTGCACTTTAAAGGGCTGGTGTGCAGGTTTTTGACAATTTCGTCTATGTCGCGCTGGGAACACAGCGAAGCATCCTGGGCTGACTACTTACTTGTTGATATGATGCTAGCGACAGAAGTACTGGCATGATGCACTTGAAAGGGTTGGTGTTCAGGTTTTGCCACTTTCGTCTACGTCGCGCTGTAACACAGCGAAGCGTCCTAAGCTAACTAATTACTTGGTGATATGATGTTCGCGACACAACTACCGGCAGGGTGCACTTTAAAGGGCTGGTGTGCAGGTTTTTGTCAATTTCCTGTACGTCGCGCTGGGAACACGGCGAAACGTCCTAAGCTAACTAATTACTTGGTGATATGATGCTAACGGCACAACTACCGGCAGGATGCACTTAAAAGGGCTGGTGTGCAGGTTTTTGACAATTTCGTCTATGTCGCGCTGGGAACACAGCAAAGCGTCCTAAGCTGACTACTTGGTGATATGGTGCCAGCGACCCAGCTTCCGGCGCAACCCAACTGTGGCCATTTGGGACACTTCCCACAGGGACATTGGCAGTGTTGGCCGCGGATTTCCGAAGAATGCGGCACAGCAGCCCTTTAAAGTGAACGAAAAGGCTCCGATCGCAGTACGAGAAACATATCTGTAACCATAGATGGGTAGAAATCCAGCGAACGGGTAGAGATGTAGGAAGGGAGTTGCCTCAGGACAGAAGCCTCCGATATTTCGAACAGATACCGTTCTTCTTGAAGAAGAACAGTCTCTGTTCGAAATATCGGCGGGTTCTGTCCTGAGGCAACTCCCTTCCTATATCTGTAACCATGTGGGGTTCTTTCCTACTAGGATATTGTCGCTGTTGGCCTAGAATTTGCGAAGAATGCGGCATAGGAGCCTTTTAAAGCGGTCGGGAAAGCTCCTATCGCGGTGCAAGAACCATCTCTGAAGCCATTTGGCATAAATCATCGACCTGGGCTACTCATAGCAGGTGGGAGTAAGTCGCCATCTTCCCATGCATTTCTCCCTACTCAGCGCGTCAAACGGCAGCGGCAGTCGGCAGCCATCAGGCGTCCCACTGTTATTAGCACAGAAATTTCTCTCCCCACACGTGGCTCAAAGTATAAAGTGTCTGGACACACTGTGCCTAGAGTTGGATGATTGTTTTGATCCAAGTGGACTACAGATTCAATCCAAGCCATCCAACTGGCAACCTGTCCAAGCCAAGCCTTAACGCTCCTAATGTCAACAACAGGCACTGCAAAGCGAAGATAATGTAAAATCGTCGATTTGTGAATTGAGGAAACGTATTTTGGAGTTCTTGATCTACAGGTTTTCTGGCTCAATTTAATCCAATGGTCACTCAATTTAATCCCGTGGTCACTCATTTTAATCCCATGGTCACTGAAATTAATCCAATGGTCACTGAATTTAATCCTATGGTCAACCAAATTAATCCAGTGGTCAGCCAATTTAATCCGTCCCATATCATTGCATCTGCCGCCATTGAAATCAGTATAACCCAGTAATTTATGACTACTGCTGCACGATAAGGAGATAAATTGCGAGTACTTGGTCATTTATTACATTGGTATTGCGTCATGAGTTATGACTCTGCAGGATTTTATGAGCCTTTCATGACTAAACCCTGCATTGTATACTGTGACTGCACTATTTCGGACTACTCTTTCTTGAAATTGAGTAGTGTCATGACTTATGACTATGCTGGGTTTTATGAACTTTTGATGACTATAACCTACATTATATACTATGACTGGATACTTCGGACTAA
The DNA here is from genome assembly GCF_037126465.1 of Ornithodoros turicata. Classification (NCBI taxonomy): domain Eukaryota; kingdom Metazoa; phylum Arthropoda; class Arachnida; order Ixodida; family Argasidae; genus Ornithodoros; species Ornithodoros turicata. Next base: position 76,615,266 of record NC_088203.1, on the reverse strand, counting down.
CCTTGTCGGAAATGGTATAATGACATGAATTATGACTATGTGGGACTTTATGAGCTTTTGATGACTATAACCTACATTATAGACTATGACTGGACGTGAGGGTGAATGAGAGAGCAACACACAAATTTGTTGCAACAAATATTTTTTTTATTAATTTCTATTTCAATTGTTAATTCAATTTTAATTTCTATTTTTATTAATTTTCATTTTTAAATTTTTTAACAATTTCATTAGAGCACAGTACAGTAAAATTAAGCTGTTTCACGGGGTAGTTGACAGACATGTAGCTGCTGCTGCCAAGGAGCATGTCAAAACGTAGTTGTGGATGGGAGGCTGTTCTACAGCGCTACGTCTGAACAAACTATACTTGCGTCTGTCTTTTTTTGAGTATGCTCCCTAGAAAAGGGAAGAAAGATGTGGAAGTACAGTCTTTCAGTTTCCCATCTGTAAATCAGGATGACATCAGGTGCTGTTGATGCATTTGGGTGTTATAAGCTTCGTAATTGTTTCTGTTTTCTCTGTGCATCTGGACCTCAGGTAAAGAAGTCAAATATACAGTTGTCACAATTAATGGTCACAAATGCCGAATGTTGTGATATGAAACGTGCATAGTTTATTGTTGCACTAAAATAATTTTACATCATACATACGCATTCATATTGCCACTAGCAAGTAGATATGATACATGATTGGAGTTCAGACAGAGATCATGTTCAACGAAAACTGGGGCTCAACTGATTCGGGTTTATTGTATCGAATACAATTAACATACAATTGATGAATGGTCAATATTCCTGCAAAATATTATAATTAATTGAGATTCATAAGCGAGGCTTGTAATTTTGCTATTGCAATATAATAAAATAAGGAAATGTGTTTTGTTTGAGACGGCACTATTAATAAAATAAATTAATTTGCAAATTCCGATTTCATCAATCAGGAGATCATTCTATTTTGTTTCAGTGAAAAAACCCTTGCATTGCATTTCTCCATAAGAAACTGTGACTGTATTACACAGGCAGCCTTCACCACGCCACGCTGCACTGTCAGTGTCGGTACTCCCCATATAAAAGAGATGATCGACTGAGCAGCCATGATGTAGAACATGTTGTAGCACATAGCTGTTTGATGTAGACAGCTGTGGTGCCCGCGCACTTTGCTGGAGATTCTTTCTTGGTTTTGGTATAATTGCACAAAATTCTAAATCATAGTTTCGTGGTTAGTAAATGAGTTCTAGTCATGTAACATGTGCAAGACGAATATGCCTCACACAAACTATCCGGCCACCCATGTAAAACAGTTTTAAAAATTACGTTTATGCAGCGATCATGTACTTTTAATTAGTACTTTACTTTTTAAAGGATCCCCTGCTGAAACAAAATGCATGGCAAATGCTTGAAGGGGTTTGCATCTGAGACACACTTTGCTGTGGGTATACTTTGCATGACCTGCACACAAGCGCAAGCAGGATAAAATTGAGAAAATTCACAGAGAAGTACAGAGACACGTTGACACTAAAGTGAATGAAACAGTGTAAGCTCCATCACCTCCTGAACATGTATACTTTGTTGACCTGGTGCCGTAACGCTAGGGCATGCACCAGGCATCAGTACAGCTCGATTGTGCCCACCATAAAAGGAGCATTGCAGAAAATGAGTGGAACACATGAGGTCGTGTTTGCAGTCAGTGTAGGATTTCACATTCACTTCCTGAAGTCACTGGACCCATTTGGAATATCATTCCGCAGGTTGTTGGGGGAGCTTGTGAGGGTGACAAATTTTCATGAACAATATTTTAGAAGTAGTGCCCTCTTTTTCTCTATGTAGCATATGCATAATACACCTTCAAATGTGTCGGAAAAAGCTATAGGATCTCCAGCTACAGATGCTTGCATCCCCATCGCAACAGAGCCTTCCCATGTGGAGCTGTTCATGGGATGGTGCAGCATCTGCTTGGCATATCCCCAGAGTGGCATATCCCCAGAAAATATCTGGGTGTTTGTATTATGCGTATCTTGAGGAAAATACAAGGAGCTCCTATATGTATGTGTACTTGTATCTGAATTGCAGTTGTTTTCTGAGTAACTTGCACTGCATTTTTCAGTGCCTTTTCTCGGATGGTTGACCAAAAGCATGACAGATGGGCTCAAGCAAATATAAGTAACTGGGATAAGGTGGGAGCTGAGCGGCATGCTACCTTGAGGCATGTGCCCTCTAGTCAGTGCTGTGTTAGCAAAATATTTCTGATGTTAAAATTTATAAGTTTGGGTAAATGTTACAAAAATAAAGCTTTTTGCACTCTGATGTACGAAGCTGCACGGCCAGGGAAAGACACACTTAATTCACTCAAAAAAACACTGGAAGAAATTCACATACATGAAGGTAGGAAAAATAGGCTACTTACTTTAGGAAAGATACTCCTGGTCCACCTTCTCCGCACTGCTTGCAGTTCTTTCATGCATTTTGTTGGGCAACAACAATAACAACTTTATTTTAAGATGATGGATGGGGAGTTCCATCGCCAGAGGCCAATGGCCTCTGTTTCATGTTTATGTTGCTGACCTCCGAAACTGAACGTGGAAGCTTTCGGATTTCGGCTTCATTTAAGGGCCCACCATCCCAATTGAAATTGGCCGACGGCCGACTCTCGGCAGAAAGTCGGGGACCAGTTGGCAGCCAATTAAGTAAGCCAGCCAGTCATGTTCTAACGTCTGGCCAACGTTAACTGCCAACTACGTCGGCGACGACCTGGCCGATGACGCTGGGCCAACAGCCCGTGCCGACGGGACGCCACCGTAGCTTGCCGTCAGTCGGTTACAGAACTCATCTTCACGTAGTACCAAGGTAAGTGGCCAATGATGTCTCTTTATGACGATTTCAATCAGTTCTCGGGGGTGCACATATTACCTAAGATTGAGACAGTCATGTAGACTCTGTTGTAGTCGTTGAAACTATCACAGAAGAGCCATATACGCCATATGAAAAAAGAGAAAGGGTCCTCTAACGTACTCTATATGTTGCATTGTGATAGGCAGAGCGAGGTTTGGCAAGCCGTCGGCCAGGGCATATCTGTAGCAAGAAACGAGCTCGTTGGCCAAGCACGGCTCGGTTGGCCAGCCAAGCTCTTGCCAAGCTTGGTTCAATCTCGGCATGTTGCCTCGGGGAGAGTGAACGCGGAATGGTGTAGCACTGCATAAGTTCAACTTTCGATTGGCCAAGTGATTGGCTCAAACCAGAAGCAGTAAGAAACAGAGACATTATCTTCATGGTGAGCTAATACTACAAGCAATTCCTCATTTCAGTGTTGTTTGTGTACGCATCAAATTAAACTTAGACACCTCACCCTTCATTTTGACTCACACGCGGGCAGGACTCTCGAATTTGTAGAAGCTCGCAAGACAAACCTATGTATATAGTATCTGCTGTTCTTCCTCATGGAAAGAAATGCATTTTCTTTTCTTTACACTGACCTGTTTGATTCTAGTGATCTCGGGCATATTGCGAACTTTTACGATTCTCCCCCTACGCCGTTACCCTACCCCGCGAGAGAATTGAGTGAGTTGGGTCATGCATTTTTTTTGTAACGGGCCGTGGTTGGCCCATGCACAGGTGTTGTTCCATGGGCCATTCTAGGGCCCACGTTTACCCAATCAGTACCCAAGCTTGGTTCTTTATTGGCCAGACATCGGTCCTACATCTGTCAGGTCGGCGCTGTACATTGGCCCGAGCTTGTGCCGGCTAAGTCGGCACGAGTGAGGCCATTGTCAATCCCCAACCTTGGCCCAAGCTTTTTTTGCCAGCTGTGCCCGACAACTTTTAGGTTGGAAGCAGACGTCGGCCCAGTGTTTCGCCAATACTGCTTTTCCCGCTGGGAAGTAGCGTTGTCATGGAAAATTTCTCACTGGGCCGTGATAGGGCCATATATGGGTCAGCGTTGGCCAGGTTGGCCAGAAAGGTTGGCCCTATGTTGGTGGCCAATGGATGGCCAGTCTCAGGCCATTGTCAATCCCCAAGCTCGGCCCAACCATGTTGTCTTAGCTTGGGCCAAGGGTGGCTTAGTTGGCCAACTCCTCTCTGCCGACCTTGGGCCAAGCACTTTTTTTCACTTGGGATAGCACCGGTAACCAAGATATCTTTGGAATTGCCAATATAGACTCATTAATTAAAGATATGTTCACGCGTTTAATGTCTTGACAGGTATGACAACCGCGGAATAGAAACCGAAATATATCCAAGTGAAAAATTTGCTTGGCCCAAGGTCGGCTGAAAGGAGTTGGCCAACTAAACCACACAAGCACAAGCTCGGGCCAATGTAGAGGGCCGACCTGACAGATGTAGGGCTGATATCTGCCCAATAAGGAACCAAGCTTGGGTACTGATTGGGTAAACGTGGGCCCTAGAATGACCTATGGAACAACACCTGTGCATGGGCCAACCACGGCCCGTTGCAAAACAAAAAAAAAATGCATAACCCAACTATTAAGCAGCGCGCCGCAACAACAACGTCGGCAAAATGCCGGGCCGACGTGGGCTTCCCACCTAAAAGTCGTTGGGCCGTCCTTGCAAAAAAGGTTGGGCCAAGCTTGGCAATAGCTAAGGCTGGCCTACTCGGCCTTGGTTGGTGCATGATCGGCCAACAAGCTTGTTTGTTGAAACGAATCTGTATCATGGCCAATGTCCTGTGGCGTCACTCGTATTCATAGTCAAATGTCTCGCGGCGTAGGGTAACGGCGTAGGGGGCAGAATGTGCGCACCAGCCCTTTCGTGCACCCTACCGGTAGTTGGGTAGCTGGTACCATATCGCCAAGTAATCTGTCAGCTCAGGACGCTTTGCTGTGTTCCCAGCGCGACAAAGATGAAATTTCTAAAAACGTGCGCACCAGCCCTTTGGTGCACCCTGCCGGTAGTTGGGTAGCTGGTACCATATCACCAAGCTACCAGTCAGCTCAGAACGCTTTGCTGTGTTCCCAGCGCGACAAAGATGAAATTTCTAAAAACGTGCGCACCAGTCCTTTGGTGCACCCTGCCGTTAGCTGGGTAGCTGGTACCATATCACCAAGCTACCAGTCAGCTCAGGACGCTTTGCTGTGTTCCCAGCGCGACAAAGATGAAATTTCTAAAAACGTGCGCACCAGCCCTTTGGTGCACCCTGCCGGTAGTTGGGTAGCTGGTACCATATCACCAAGCTACCAGTCAGCTCAGGACGCTTTGCTGTGTTCCCAGCGCGACAAAGATGAAATTTCTAAAAACGTGCGCACCAGCCCTTTGGTGCACCCTGCCGGTAGTTGGGTAGCTGGTACCATATCACCAAGCTACCAGTCAGCTCAGAACGCTTTGCTGTGTTCCCAGCGCGACAGAGACGAAATTGCTAAAAACGTGCGCACCAGCCCTTTAGTGCACCCTGCCGGTAGCTGGCTCGCCGGTACCATATCTCCAAGTAACCAGTAAGCTCAGGACGCTTTGCTGTGTTCCCAGCGCAACAGAGACGAAATTGCCAAAAACGTGCGCACCAGCCCTTTAGTGCACCCTGCCGGTAGTGGGGTCGCTGGTAACATATCACCAAGTAATCAGTCAGCTGAGGAGGCTTTGATGTGTTCCCAGCGCGACAGAGACGAAATTGCTAAAAACGTGCGCACCAGCGCTTTAGTGCACCCTGCCGGTAGTTGGGTCGCTGGTACCGTATCACCACGTAATCAGTCCGCTCAGGACGCTTTGCTGTGTTCCCAGCGCGTCATGGACGAAATTGCTAAAAATGTGCGCACCAGCCCTTTAGTGCACCCTGCCGGTAGTTGGGTCGCTGGTACCATATCACTAAGTATTCAGCCAGCTCAGGACGCTTTGCTGTGTTCCCAGCGCGACATAGACGAAATCGCTAAAAAATGCGCACCAGCCCTTTAAAGTGCACCCTGCCGGTAGCTCGGTCGCTGGTACCATATCACCAAGTAACAAGTCAGCTCAGGACGCTTTGCTGTGTCCCGGCGTCGGGAAAGTGGCGCCCCCATCGCCCGGCAGCAGCCGCAGTAGCCCCCTCCTGCATTCACGGTTGGGTCGCCGCAGGAGGGAGACCCCCACGTATAGCTGTGCGTGGCTTTCCCGTGTCTGGGGAGAGAGGGATTCTGGCAATTGAGTGGAGTCGGAGGTTGGTTTGGACCCTTCGGGGCCCCTCCGGGAAAACAGCACACTGCTTTGGCCCCTGCTTCCCATAGACGGGTGGTCCTGGAAGGCCCGGCCAGGATTATTCAGCTAGTCGCCATCTCACTTTTCATTGCTTTCTCCTGATCTTCTCTCCTCCTCGCTCCCTTTCTCTTTTCACCTTCTTTGGCGGCAAGGGTCAACCTTGGGCAGTTCTTTTCACTCTCCAGAAAGCTGCACTTGGGTATCATGCAGAGGTACCTGCTACTGCGTGGTGTGCGGTCACCTGGTTGGGCTCCGTGGTGGGCGGCAGGACGTCTGCACCGAATGTCATTCGTTGTTTCCTACGGACACAATCATGTAAAAAAAAAAAAACGATCGGCGCCCGAAGAGGAGCCGCACCGAAGAACGTACATTGAATTTCTCTGAACTAAGTTGTCCGGAACCTTGGTTTGCCAAGTTCCTGATTCTTCACTCAGATGACGATCGAGGCTAAAGAACTATCTAAAGTATCTCCGTTTCTTGTTGCTAGGGCACTCGAGCACGTAATAGGAAAGTCGTTTCAGGCCAAGAAACTGAGCTCAGGAGACATTCAGGTAGAGGTCAATAATAAACAACAAAGTACAGCACTGCAATCTCTAAAGAATATCGGGGAGATACCTGTTTCAGTTACAACCCACCGAACACTGAACACCGTTAAGGGAGTGATTTCCGAAGAAGAGTTAATCGAGTGCAACGAAACTGAAATCGAAGAGGGCTTGAAAGAGCAAGGCGTCGTCACTGCCAAACAGATAATTATGCGGAGAGATGGCCAGGGGATCCGGACAAATCACATCATCTTGTCGTTTAAGCTGCACACACTTCCTTCTACCATCAAAGCCGGTTATGTCAATTGCCATGTCAGACCATTTATTCCTAATCCTCGTCGCTGTTTCAAATGCCAGCGGTTTGGGCACAGCTCCCAAGTCTGTCGAGGACAGTTGGTGTGTCCCAGATGTGCTGGCAAAGAGCATACTCCTGAATCATGTACAAAAGACTTCCACTGTGCTAACTGTGAGGGGGGGGGGCACTCTGTCTATTCTCGGTCCTGCCCACGGTGGAAAGAAGAAAAAGAAATATTGAAAATAAAAACAGAACAGAACTTAAACTACAAAGATGCACGAGCACAGCTCGAGTTCAGGAAGAAAGGAAGTTTTTCCGACGTGGTGCGTAGGGGAGTGGCGCCACCGAGGAAGTCCGTGGAGACGCAGACCTGTTTTTCGGGTTCTGAGTCCCCACTCTACACTCCCCAACCTGAGGAGGCTGGAGACACTCCGGTGTCTTCTGCCGTGACGGAGGCCAGCCGTTCAACTGGGCACAAAGAAACAGCCACGGCCTCCTCTAAGGTCGATGGCACACAGTCAGTTTGGGACGGGGTCGTAAAAGCCCCTTCCCAAGAAGGCACCCAAAGTATGGAGGTCGACGATGACGACTGCATGTCGCAGAAGTCATCGTCGAGCCTTCCCAGCATTCCTTCACAAGGGAAGGGAAAACGAGAAAAAGGACGAAGAAGGGGTTTCAAAGGGAATGAACAACAGAAACAACCCCCGCGAAGGGTCCAACCCCCTAAATGGTACAAGTCTTTTATAGTCGCTGTCACCAAGTGCTGCGCTTTCTTTTCCTCCTTTTTAGTGTGACCGTTATGAACCACTTCCTCCAGCGGAACTGCCGCGGTTTACTTTCTAACTCAGACGACATTAACGATCTCTTCGACAAGTACAATGCAGCATGTTTCTGCCTCCAAGAAACATATTTATGCACACACACACCAAATCCAATTCGTAGACACAATGTACTTTGAAGAGATCGAACAGGCGCCACTCGCGCATCTGGCGGTGTGGCTATTGTAACACGAGGAACTGTTCCGTCCAAAGAAATCCACTTGGTTACAGACTTGGAAGCCGTAGCCGTGCAGATGTGTCTGGACAGAATTGTCACCATCTGCTCGGTCTATTTGCCACCATCAGGAAGTTTTGCACAGAGAGATATAGAACACTTAATCAGCCAACTTCCAACTCCATTTATACTGCTAGGCGACTTTAATGCCCACAATCTGCTTTGAGGCAGTGCAAGAACCGACAGCCGAGGGAAAATGTTGGAAAGCTTCTTGTTATCAACTTCCATCTGTCTTTTAAATACAGGACAACCGACGTACGTCCACTGTTCAAGTCAGTCTTTCTCGGTCTTAGATTTATCGCTTTGCGTCCATCTCTATATCAAGATATATAGAATGGAGCGCGGAAGAAAACCCACTTGGGAGTGATCACTTTCCAGTGGTCCTGAAATATATCTGTGCAGTCAATAGTCTGACATCATGCCCCCCTACATGGAAGCTCCAACATGCTGACTGGAATGCTTTCTCTAAAAAATGTGACCTGTCGTTAATCCCTGTAGAGAGGATGACGATTGAAGAGGCCAACAATGTAATTACCAACGTCATCCTCGATGCAGCAACACAATCCATTCCCCAGACTTCCGGTCGTCTACCGAAACGACCGAAGCTATGGTGGAACAGCGAGTGCAAGGAAACTCGTAAACTTCAAAATCGTGCGTGGGGTACATTTCGGAGGTACCCCACATCACAAAATCTTTTGTTTAAAAAGGCGAGAGCCAAGGCCAGATGGACGCGGAAACAAGCAAAGCGATCATCTTGGCGCAACTTCGTGTCCCCCCTATCTCGCAGTACCCCATCCAAAGTGGTGTGGGACAGACTTCGCAAAATCAGAGGAGAACACCGTAGTTATACAATCCCTCTTTTAGAGGTCAACGGGCAGGTGTGCGGAAGCCTACAAGAACAGGCGGATGCGCTCGGACAGCATTTTGAGCGCATATCTGATTCATCCCATTACAGTCCCGAATTTCTTAGAGTAAAAGCAAACGCTGAGAAACGAAAAATTCCAATGAGTGGTGGTGATGAGTACGTATACAATCAGCCGTTCACGATGATGGAGCTTCAGCGATCTCTATTCGCTGCTAAAGCCACTGCCCCGAGCCCAGACAGAGTAACCTACTCTATGCTGTGCCACTTGTCTGATGACTCAAAAAAAATTGTTGCTCCTTTTCTTTAACCGCATTTGGGCAGAGGGAACATTACCATTTTTATGGAAGACTGCGACTGTCATTCCCTTTCTCAAGCCAAGAAAGGAAGCATCGAATCCAGCCAGTTACAGACCTATCGCCCTTACGAGTTGTATTGGGAAGATGTTTGAGCGAATGGTCAATAACCGGCTGGTTCATCATCTGGAAGAAAATAATTGCCTTTCTGAATTTCAATGTGGTTTTCGAATGGGGTGCTCCACTATGGATCACCTTGTTCGGCTAGAAACCACTATCCGTGAAGCCTTCGTCAGAAGACAACATTGCTTACCCGTTTTCTTTGATTCAGAGAAAGTGTATGACACCGCGTGGCGATACGGTATTCTGCAGGATCTTTACTCTTTTTGGCGTGGAGGGCAGACTCCTTAGATGCATTTCAAACTTCCTCCAGCACAGATCCTTTAGAGTGCGACTGGGAGCCACCCTATCCCGCCCCTTCGTACAAGAGAATGGTGTCCCGCAGGGATCCGTTCTCAGTGTTGTCTCATTTATTGTGAAAATCAACTCTGTGACCAATGTCATCCCACCCTCCATATCTTTCTCCTTATACGTGGATGACATTCAAATATCTTGTTGCTCCACGAACCTGTCAATATGCGAACGACAGATGCAGGTGGTCATCAATAATATGGCCAAGTGGCCTTTATCAAATGGATTTAAATTTTCAGCTGAGAAAACTGTGTGTGTCCATTTCTCTAGGATGAGAGGACTGTTTTCACCACCTACGCTGCAGCTTAATCGACAAGATATCCTTGTTCAACCAGAAGCCAAATTTCTTGGCATCACTTTCGACTCGAAGCTGACCTTCAAGGCTCATGTCCAAAACCTAAAGATAAAGTGTGTCAAGTCATTAAACATTCTAAAAATCATTTCTCACAGATCTTGGGGAGCAGATCAGGAAACACTGCACCAAGTGTATACTGCATGTATTCGCTCAAAACTTGATTATGCACTCTTAAAAATGAGGGGGGGGGGGTGATGGCAGGATAGGCTCGCCGTTGTTGGCCACACAGAAGTGGGCGTCGTCACGACTATAGCCAAAAAAAGAAAAGGAAAACGCATAGCAAAACAAAACACAAAGGAAGGACGGACGGATGGAGGATAGAGGAGGTTGAAGGATGGGGATGTGGTGAGGTGCACGAGTTCATCGGGGAGAGTACAGTATTAGATGGGTCGATCAGCAAGGCCTGTCTTCAGCAGGAAGAGAATGAGGTTTCTTGCTTTGGCGGAACGTTCGGCAGAAGAACCAGTGGGGTAGAGGATGTCTGCTAGCGAGCCCGAGGTGGAGCGAGGGAGATGTGTTTCGCGCGCAGAATGGTATGCTTGGCAGTCTCGCAGGATGTGTTCGATTGTTTCGGGTTGTTGACAGTGGCCACAGCAGGCGTCACCCCTAGAGCCTATCTTGAACAGCTGAGAATTGGTGAACGCGCACCCAGTGCGGAGCCTATGGAGCATGGTCTGGATGCTTCGAGGAAGATTTTTCGTGGGAAGAGGAGGGCGATTATGATGCATGATGTCCCGTATTCCAGGGTGGCGCTGTTCAACAAGGAGCTGGACAGACATCTGCCTGTCGGCGTCGTCCGGAGTTGGCAAAACATTGCTGCAGCCCAGGTGTGCCGAGGACGCCAGCTGGTCCGCCCTTTCGTTGCCGCCGACACCGACGTGGGACGGTATCCATTGGAAGGCGATATCGCCTCCAGCTTGTTTATGTTGGGCGCACGATCTTCTGATGCTTCGCGCTAAGATGTTGTCACACATGGGGTTCATCACGTCCCATAGAGCGCTTCTCGACTCTGTGAGTAGGACTGCTCTGGCAAACCCTCGTACCTGGACCGCAGCAGCTGCATGCAGGAGAGCCAGGAGCTCAGCAGTCGTGGAGGATATCGGGTAACGCGATGATCTCCCTTGCCAGGACACATTCACTGACGGGATGTGGAAGGCACACGTGGCACTTTTGGTACGATCGTAAATAGAGCCATCAGTGAATACCAGAGTATGTGAGTGGTAGACGTCAGTTATGAGGTTCTCAGCCGCCGTTCTAGCGACCAGGGGGCTACATTCCCTCTTTTTATGAAGGCCCGGAACGTCGAGCGTTACACCCGGTACAAACTCTCGCCATGGCACTGAAGGTAACCCAGCAGGATGTTGAGGCGATTGCTCACTGTGGGCCAGGGCGCTAGTAGCGTATACGCTGGCCAAGCGGCCGAGAGACGTGTGTGACCTTTTTACGAGGGCAGAAAAAAGAGAGTGCTTGCTTCTGGACGTGGCCAAGTTGTCTAAGTGGCGGAGCCCCCTAAGCTCGGAGTGGATACTGACAGGCTTTTCCTTGGCTTCCAGGTAGATCTGGGTAATTCCAGAAAAGCTGGGTATCCCAAGCGCCGTTCTTATCCCTGCCCGATGGAGCCGCTCAAGAGCCTGCCATTGTGAAGGTCACAGATCCACGTACGGCGACACGTACAGGATACGCGAGAGAATGAGGGCTTTGTGTAGCGTGAGCAGCGAACTTGAACAGCAGCCCCATGATTTGCCACTGATCCTCCGGAGTAAATTAAGAGTCTTCTTGCCTTTACACACCGTTTGGCTTACTAGCCTAGACCAGCGTAAAGAGCTGTCAATGGTGACACCAAGGTAACGACAAACCTCACATCTTGGGATGGGGGTGCTGTTGATGGAGAGATTAGGGAAACCCTTGCCCACGTACTTTCGGCGGGGAATACAAACCAAGCATTGAGATTTTTCTGGAGATACGACAAGCCCCCTTTCAAGAAGAGCCGCACTGAGGCCGTTCAATGCAATTTCGGCGGTGTCACGAAGCTTCTCCTTGTTGTCTCCCACAACGCGGAGGCAGATATCGTCCGCGTAGATGGTAAGCTGAAGGGTATTCGGAGATGGGCGAATCCTGCGGTGGACACCGGCCATGATCAGGTTGAATAGAGTAGGAGAGAGAACACTGCCCTGTGGGACCCCACGTTCGAACTTTTTCTTTGAGCTCATGCGCCCATTGACGCACACATCGAACGTACGGGCAGAGAGAAAGTCCCAGAGGTATCTCAGCAGGCGGCCCTCGATACAAGCACCTTGTATCGCAGCCAAACATGCTGCGTGAGTGACAGAGTCGTAGGCCTGCTTTACATCAAGGAACAGAGCGAGGGCAAATGCATTTGACTCCCTTGCCTCTTTGAGCGATGTAGTCACTTCAGCGATGGCGTCAGATGCAGACCAACCCTTCCGAAAAGCTGTAATGTGTTCGGGGAAGTGATTGTCGCGCTCCAGGACCCAACACAGCCTCTTGTGAATTATCCGTTCCGATAGCTTGCCGACACATGAGGTTAGAGCAATAGGACGGTAGGAGGACAACTGCGAGGGGGTCTACCCTTCTTGAGGACTGGAATCACCCTAGCATGCTTCCAGTCAGGCGGTATGGCCCCAGAGGTCCAGACAGAATTGTAGAGATGAAGGAGAGCCTCCAGCTGCTCTTCACCCAGATTCTTCAGTGCCTTGATTGGGGATTCCATCTGGGCCAGCCGCGCTCCGTCGTTTGAGGCTACGAATGGCGTATTTCAGTTCCGACATGGTGATATCGTCGTCCACCGGAGAAGGGTCGGTGACTGACTGGCGAAGTGTGGGGCGGCAATCACTGGAACTGGCGGTCTGCGCTAATTCCCTTAAAAATGAGTTTCACCACATAGCACGCTCCTAGCCAACCATCATTCCGAATGACAACGTTCTCGTCCCTGATTTGTTGAAAACGTGGGGCGGAGCCTATTTTGTGACACTTATGCTGTTCATAATTGTCACAAAAAAGGCGTACGCCTCCCGTTTTCAGCAAACCAGGAAAGATAACGATATCATTCCAGATTATGGTTGGCTAGGAGCGTGCTATGCGGTGAAGTTCATTTCTAAGAGTGTGGGTCTTTTGTCTACGGCTCTGCTCGCGAGCCGGTGTTGAAAGCCCTGGACCCTGTCCATCACCAGGGGCTCGCCTGTAGGCTCGTACTTGGCGCCTTCCGAACATCTCCAGTACAGAGTCTGTATGTTGAATCGAAGGAATGCTCCTTGAAAAGACGGCGTTCTTACCTCGGTACGTGGTACGGACTTAGAATATGTAGTCTACCCCAAAATCCAGCCTCCACTCTTAAAAATGAACTTCACCGCATAGCACGCTCCTAGCCAACCATCATCTCAAATGATATCGTTATCTGCCCTGATTTGTTGAAAACGGGAGGCGTACGCTTTTTTGTGACACTTATGCTGTTCATAATTGTCACAAAAAAGGCGTACGCCCCCCGTTTTGAACAAATCAGGGCAGATAACGATGTCATTCGAGATGATGGTTTGCCAGGAGCGTGCTATGCGGTGAAGTTCATTTTTAAGAGTGTCGGCTTGCGTCCAGCACACACGCTTTAAACAGCTGTTTATTAACAAGCCCTCTGTCGTCCCTCCATTCTCTTTGAGAATTGCATCAGAGTTTGATTGCCACGGTTTCTCGTCCTGTGACCTACAAGTTGTAGAGTGTAGCAGAAAGCTCCCACCCTGGGAACCACCTCCAAGGTCCGACATCTCTTTGGCAAAATACAAGAAACAAGACAGCGCCTCATCAGTACTTCAACAAGAGTTTGCACACTTGAAAGACAGCTTTGATAACCATACTGAGATTTACACAGATGGGTCCAAGTCTAGTGCAGGAGTGACTTGTGCCATGATTTGTGGCGCGCACACAAGCTCTCATCGTATAAAAACATTTGCATCAATTTTTACTGCCGAGGTTTACGCCATTATCTTGGCTCTCAACTACATCCTTCAAGATTCCATAAAGTCCTCTGTTAGCCACATACAGACTCCTTGAGTTCCATTAACGCAATTTGTAGCGAGCACACAACAAAGAACTTTCTTGTGCAGCGAGCAAGATCTTTAGCCAGTTTGATAAGAACAAAGGGGTACTCCCTCATCCTATGCTGGGTGCCCAGCCACGTCGGCATCAAAGACAATGAGTTGGCAGATCAAGCAGCTGCAGCTGCTCTCCAAAATGACATCACAGCTTTTGAGATGTCCGTGCAAGAGATGAGATCGGCGCTCAAGAAATCACTGCACATAGTGTGGCAAGCCTTTTGGGACACACAGACAAATAACAAGCTCCACTTGGTTAAACCTCACATTCAGGATACAGGAGACCGGCTGGAAAACCGCCTGTTGTGCACTTTACGAGCAAGGTTACGTATAGGCCATACATACCTTACACATGGGTTCTTACTTCGGGGAGAGGAGCCACCTCAGTGTGCGCACTGTGGTCAGCTCCTGTCTGTTGTATACATACTCATTACATGCACACATCATGAAATACATCGCAAGCCTCACTTCAAGGAATTTTGTAAACACTTCTTACCTCTTCACCGAGCCCTATTGCTTGGTGACGAGGCTCTCGTCCCTTTTACAAGCGTCTTTGATTTCCTCAGAGACGTTGGCGTTATTAGCCTTTTGTAGTGTTACACGTATACACTGTGGGACCACCGCTCGCCATCCCATCACTCGGGGTCGTAGTCCGTCTGTCCAGTGTACGAGGGAGACACTCAACAAAGCCCAGCTTACCAGAAGACAGCAAGGTTTATTACACCTTACCGACTGCCAGACCAACCGCCTGAGCCTGAGCCCCCTCGGCAAAACAGCCCCGGCCAAATGGATCCCTCCGCTTTTATTAAGTTCACCGGAGGCCACACCTCCAATAGGGACCGGTGGCGCACCTTGCCACCACAGGTAAACAAGATAAGCGAGATAAGCGAGATAAGTCCCACAGCGGGTGTCACATCCACGTGCCGGCGATAACGTCCCCCACACTCCCCCCTCCTCAATCTCACAGGAGGAGATCATCTGCGTCCAGCATGATATCTTCCGGGTCTTCGGGAACCAGAACTAAAGCTGGAGCTGCACCAGGTCGGTCGAGTGTAGGCGGGACAGGTCCTCTCAGGAGGTCCGGGCAATGACGTCGGAGCAGAGCCAGGCAGCAGCAACGTTTGACTCCACTGAACTCGAAGAGGACCTCTGGGCCTCCGTGCGAGCATGGTGAAGATTTCCCCGACGGTGGGCGGTACGGTGAAGCTCAGGGACGCCACACAAAAGGCATAGGATACGCCTTTCCTCTTCCGTCATGGGCAGAAGAGGGTCGGCGGAGTGACGAACCTCCAGGGTCAGGCCTCGGAAGGGATGCGGGATCTGGTTCGAGTCCATCCCCCTCAACGGTCTAGGTTGGGAACTCCAACGGGATCTCGACGCCCACGACACAGGGCGGCCGCTTTCGACGACAGTCCACGTGGCTACGGAATGCGATGCTCGTCGGGCAGCCGTGTTGACATCAGGAGCAGAAAACTGATTGCGCCTTCCACGAAGTTGACGGTGGGAGGAGCTGCGCTCAACTGCTTGGTGCCTCGATGTCATTCCTTTTAAAAACAATAAAACAGTGAAACAGTACAAATGGTCAGAAGGAATCTCCTAGCGGCTAGGGTCTGACTAAATCCCGAATGCATCGTGAGTAACCGTGAAGACGGGAAACGCACGGAAAAGACTAAGTCGGATGCAGTATGCACTAAAGACCGAGATAGTCAATGCCACTGAGCTACGCCTGCAAGGGCGTGAGCTACAGCGTATGCAACCTGGTTCGAAATTGGAACTGGTGCAAATCTGCATGATATAGCGGAAGCACGCAACTTGCGAAATCAAACGAAGGCACCGGCACGGCGCACCTGATTTCAATCTCGTCTGATATTTCCGTTGTCGCGTGATAAGGCAGGCTGCTGTTCATGCAAGGCTGCGATCCATTCGTACAAAGTACTTGCAAAGGCACATGCACGTAATATCGCAGTGGCGCCTGCGTTTGCGGTGGCGATGCCAAACCCACGTCAAGGCACTTTCCCCCGACGACGCCACACTTGACAAGCGCTCTGTCGTACGGTGGTAGCAGATCGCGGCACTGCAAGTGCACAGTCAGCTCTACTTTTCACGGGTCTGAGCCGTGCACCTGCTGGGCGTCAACGGCGCTGCACCCCGTGAAGTACACGCTAAGCGGTGTATCTCCCCTGCCCTGGGGGGGGGGCGGAGGTTGGGGGCTGAAGCGGGTGATTAGGTCTGTGGCGGGAACTAGAAAACGAAAAGGACCGCAGCCGAATTTAGCAGAAAATGAAAGCGTCAAAAAAGAAAACCTACCCACGGTCACGCTCTCAAGGCCGGCTATTTGACGTAAAACACGCAAGGAAAGAACAGATGAGGGCAAAAAGGGAGCACACAGGAAACCCGCGGTATAACTGCTACCCAACACCAACCCTCCGCGCCCATCCAATCAGCGTAAACAAGATTCAAAATAAGAACAGGACGAAGGTACGACCCGTTATTAACATGCAGCAATTTGCGAAAAGGGGAAAGGAAGCGCGCTGGAAGTCCGCAGCGCTGCCGCTATCCAACCACCCCGTCATGCCAATCCAAAAATCAAATGAGACCACCAGAAATACCCTTTTAACCTTTTTGGAAACCTATTGGGTCTTCCTCGAAACCAGACAGACGAGCCGGTTGGGCGCCACTTGTGGGACAGATGTCCAGTGTACGAGAGAGACCCCCAACAGAGCGCAGCTTACCAGAAGACAGCAAGGTTTATTACATCTTACCGACTGCCAGACCAACCGCTCAGCCTGAGCCCCCACGGCAAAACAGCCCCGGCCAAATGGATCCCTCCACTTTTATTAAGTTCACCGGAGGCCACACCTCCAATAGGAACCGGTGGCGCACCTTGCCACCACAGGTAAACAAGATAAGCGAGATAAGTCCCACAGCGGGTGTCACATCCACGTGCCGGCGATAACGTCCCCCACAACACTCATCTTTTATTAGTCATCGTGTTTACTCTTAAATAACCACCACCACTGACTCAACTACACCTCAGTTTATGGCGCATTATGATCTTTGTCGTCAATGTGCCATTAAACTCCCAATCATCATCGTCATCATCATCAGCTTCGCTGTGTTCCCAGCGCGACATTGACGAAATTGCTAAAAATGTGCACACCACCCCTTTCGTGCACCCTGCCGCTAGTTGGGTATAGCTGGTACCATATCACCAAGTAATCAGTCAGCTCAGGACGCTTTGCTGTGTTCCCAGAGCGACATTGACGAAATTGCTAAAAATGTGCGCCCTACCCCTTTCGTGCACCCTGCCGCTAGTTGGGTAGCTGGTACCATATCACCAAGTAATCAGTCAGCTCAGGACGCTTTGCTGTGTTCCCAGAGCGACATAGACGAAATTGCTAAAAATGTGCGCCCCACCCCTTTCGTGCACCCTGCCGCTAGTTGGGTAGCTGGTACCATATCACCAAGTAATCAGTCAGCTCAGGACGTTTTGCTGTGTTCCCAGCGCGACATTGACGAAATTGCTAAAAATATGCGCACCACCCCTTTCGTGCACCCTGCCGCTAGTTGGGTAGCTGGTACCATATCACCAAGTAATCAGTCAGCTCAGGACGCTTTGCTGTGTTCCCAGCGCGACATTGACGGATTTGCTAAAAACGTGCACACCAGCCCTTTAAAGTGCACCCTGCCGGTAGTTGGGTCACTGGTACCATATTACCAAGCAATCAGTCAACTCAGGACGCTTTGCTGTGTTCCCAGAGCGACATTGACGAAATTGCTAAAAATGTGCGCACCACCCCTTTCGTGCACCCTGCCGCTAGTTGGGTCACTGGTACCATATCACCAAGCAATCAGTCAACTCAGGACGCTTTGCTGTGTTCCCAGAGCGACATAGACGAAATTGCTAAAAATGTGCGCCCCACCCCTTTCGTGCACCCTGCCGCTAGTTGGGTAGCTGGTACCATATCACCAAGTAATCAGTCAGATCAGGACGCTTTGCTGTGTTCCCAGAGCGACATTGACGAAATTGCTAAAAATGTGCGCCCCACCCCTTTCGTGCACCCTGCCGCTAGTTGGGTAGCTGGTACCATATCACCAAGTAATCAGTCAGCTCAGGACGCTTTGCTGTGTTCCCAGAGCGACATTGACGAAATTGCTAAAAATTTGCGCCCCACCCCTTTCGTGCACCCTGCCGCTAGTTGGGTAGCTGGTACCATATCACCAAGTAATCAGTCAGCTCAGGACGCTTTGCTGTGTTCCCAGAGCGACATTGACGAAATTGCTAAAAATGTGCGCCCCACCCCTTTCGTGCACCCTGCCGCTAGTTGGGTAGCTGGTACCATATCACCAAGAATCAGTCAGCTCAGGACGCTTTGCTGTGTTCCCAGAGCGACATTGACGAAATTGCTAAAAATGTGCGCCCCACCCCTTTCGTGCACCCTGCCGCTAGTTGGGTAGCTGGTACCATATCACCAAGAATCAGTCAGCTCAGGACGCTTTGCTGTGTTCCCAGAGCGACATTGACGAAATTGCTAAAAATGTGCGCCCCACCCCTTTCGTGCACCCTGCCGCTAGTTGGGTAGCTGGTACGATATCACCAAGTAATCAGTCAGCTCAGGACGCTTTGCTGTGTTCCCAGAGCGACATTGACGAAATTGCTAAAAATGTGCGCCCCACCCCTTTCGTGCACCCTGCCGCTAGTTGGGTAGCTGGTACCATATCACCAAGTAATCAGTCAGCTCAGGACGCTTTGCTGTGTTCCCAGCGCGACATTGACGAAATTGCTAAAAATGTGCGCACCACCCCTTTCGTGCACCCTGCCGCTAGTTGGGTAGCTGGTACCATATCACCAAGTAATCAGTCAGCTCAGGACGCTTTGCTGTGTTCCCAGCGCGACATTGACGAAATTGCTAAAAATGTGTGCACCCCCCTTTCGTGCACCCTGCCGCTGTTGGGTAGCTGGTACCATATCACCAAGTAATCAGTCAGCTCAGGACGCTTTGCTGTGTTCCCAGAGCGACATTGACGAAATTGCTAAAAATGTGCGCCCCACCCCTTTCGTGCACCCTGCCGCTAGTTGGGTAGCTGGTACCATATCACCAAGAATCAGTCAGCTCAGGACGCTTTGCTGTGTTCCCAGAGCGACATTGACGAAATTGCTAAAAATGTGCGTCCCACCCCTTTCGTGCACCCTGCCGCTAGTTGGGTAGCTGGTACCATATCACCAAGAATCAGTCAGCTCAGGACGCTTTGCTGTGTTCCCAGAGCGACATTGACGAAATTGCTAAAAATGTGCGCCCCACCCCTTTCGTGCACCCTGCCGCTAGTTGGGTAGCTGGTACGATATCACCAAGTAATCAGTCAGCTCAGGACGCTTTGCTGTGTTCCCAGAGCGACATTGACGAAATTGCTAAAAATGTGCGCCCCACCCCTTTCGTGCACCCTGCCGCTAGTTGGGTAGCTGGTACCATATCACCAAGTAATCAGTCAGCTCAGGACGCTTTGCTGTGTTCCCAGCGCGACATTGACGAAATTGCTAAAAATGTGCGCACCACCCCTTTCGTGCACCCTGCCGCTAGTTGGGTAGCTGGTACCATATCACCAAGTAATCAGTCAGCTCAGGACGCTTTGCTGTGTTCCCAGCGCGACATTGACGAAATTGCTAAAAATGTGTGCACCCCCCTTTCGTGCACCCTGCCGCTGTTGGGTAGCTGGTACCATATCACCAAGTAATCAGTCAGCTCAGGACGCCTTGCTGTGTTCCCAGAGCGACATAGACGAAATTGCTAAAAACGTGCACACCAGCCCTTTAAAGTGCACCCTGCCGGTAGTTGGGTCACTGGTACCATATCACCAAGCAATCAGTCAGCTCAGGACGCTTTACTGTGTTCCCAGAGCGACATAGACGAAATTGCTAAAAACGTGCGCACCAGCCCTTTAGTGCACCCTGCCAGTAGTTGGGTCGCTGGTACCATATCACCAAGTAATCAGTCAGCTGAGGAGACTTTGCTGTGTTCCATGTGTTCCCAGCGTGACATAGACGAAATTGCTAAAAACATGCACGCCACCCCTTTAAACTGCACCATGCCTACCTAAGCAGCACAATGTACTGAACGTCGAGTGGAATATGGGTGGACGGTATTTGTCTTATCAATGTTCTTTAGTTTTACGAGTCTGTTCAAGGCCTTCCACCTACCCGTCCACCCCTGTCGCACTCGACTTAGAGTACATTGTGCTGCTTGGGTATATGTAGACCTTTCAGATGGCCGAGCCGCAAACACAAGAAAGCGGTCTGTGCCGACCTTTCCTTCTAGTTTTTTTCGTTATCAATAAATAGATTATAATAGAATTCATTATAATGTGGTTCGCTGCTGTCAGCCATATAAGAGCATTCATACGGTTTTACAACTGGGCGATTCCACGAGAAATGATCCAGCGGACCTGCTCGGCCCTCACAAAACTATCGCGAATTTTTACGAAAATTTTTTTAGCAGTCCCTAATAGTGCAAAACGACATACCACGAAACATTTCTTCCCAAAATCAATGTGGCGGATGCTACACACGAGCAGAGGTGGGCAAATGCCCTCACGATCTTTGCCCTCACCTCAATTTTCATCCCGGATGTTTTTCCTCACCTCACCTCACCTCATTTTTTGGGGGGATTCCGTTCATCGCCTCACCTCAACTTCCTTTTAAAATTATTTTCCTCACCTCAACCTGCTTTCTGAAGTATCTTCCTCACTTCACCTCACTTCAACCTTCTTTCTAAAATATATCCACTTGGTATAATTTTTGCCGTTTTCACTTCACAATTGCTCTTTCAATTAGGAGTGGTGTCGCTCATGGCCACAGTTGCTTCGCGGAGCTAACACGGAATAAAAAAAAGTATTAGCCGCGGGTAGGTGCATAAGTTGTAGTTGGCTCTCTACGTTGGTTGATTCGTTTCGTTTATTTATTCCTGACAACAAGTTACAAGTACCCACAACTAAGATTCATTACCTTGCTTGGCTCGTCCTTCTTGCAACAAGTATCCACTACATGTAAGATCAGTAAAAATTGGACGTAGAGTATGATGGGTAGAGAAGTTGCACAAACCGAGCAATTTTGAGTTGTTTGTTTTTCATACTGGCAAGGCAGGAATGGCCTGTATCGAGTATCTCTCGAGCGAGAATGATAATGGGGCTGCGGAAGTCGTTTTCGGGTTGGCATGCAGCTATACTTCGAATTACTTGTACATTTTTGTCTATTATGACTTTATATTATCGATCAATATTATTTAAATAGCACTATCATTCCAAATAATACGTGAAAGACATCTGCTTACAGACTGACTAGTTTGGCTTTGTTGAAATCTAAACACATAATGCACACGGAACTATATTGACTTGTTCATGTGCCTCACATCATATATGTGACTCAACTGACTTTGATTGTATTGAAATCTAAGCTAAATACATAAAGCACACACTTGTACGTGCATCTGACTTGAAACGTCTATCATGTATCTGACTCAACTGAAAGTCCGAAACTAACGGGCATACAGCGAACACATTTTAGTGTAGAGAGCCTATGCTCACAGTACAAAAACATTTCTGCTACATTGGTAATAGAAAAAGCTGGCTCCCTTTTAAGAAATCGCTTAATTGAAAATAGCAGCTCCACATCTCCTCAAACTCCCTCTCAAAATTTTTTCGTCACCTCACCTCATCTTACCTCAATCTCAATTTCGGAAAATTTTCCTCACTCACCTCACCTCAACGTCCTTGTCAAAAAATTCTTCTCACCTCACCTCACCTCAACCTCCTTCTCAAAAATTTCCCTCACCTCCAATATCCCTCTTGAAACATTTTCCTCACCTCACCTCAATCTCTCTTTTGAGAAGTTCTCCTAACCTTACCTCACCTCAATTTCCCTTTTAGAAGTCATTCCTCACCTCACCTCAATGTGCGTGAGGTGAGGGTGAGGGCACCCTCACCCTCATTTGCCCTCGTGAGGATGCCCACCTCTGCAAACGAGCAAAGTTCGCAGCGCTGGCGAAAACCGTGCCTGGCCCTGGCGTGAACGGCAGCTGCGGCTCATAGAAAGCACCTAGAACCTAGGTGCACCTAGAGCGCGGTTTTCTTTTGCGTATACAGGAAACCATGCTTTACACAGCGTTCAAATCCCGGTTGTCGTGCTGTAATCGGTGCTGGTATACAAAGGCCGGAAGTTTCGCAATATTTTTCCCTGACAAGGCCTTGTGGAATACTTCAACAGGAAAAATCGCAAGACACGTAATTCTTGTAGTCATTGCAGGAAAAAAAGAGGAAGTATGCGATTTTTCGAAAATTCGCTACAATCGAGCGTAAAACACGCAATGAAGAAGTCGGAAGAGACGCCTGAAACCAACGCAGTTTTCTAGAACGAGCCTTCCTCTACAACATGTGGTATTACGGCCACACTGACCCACGTTGCATGTATCCGGTGGGGTGCTATATTTGTTTCTTGGGCTCCCGTTTTAATTCTTCGTATTTCCGATTTTTTTCTGCTTGGTTTTCAATATAACAGCCACCCGGACCAAAGGAACATGGCTCCAGTTGAGCGGTGTGGAGTTCCAATTCACCAGTATGAATATTATAGGCGCGTAGATGCATGTTCAGCTGATGAAAGTTTCCTTTAACTGTCACATTTAAATGCTGAACGATTCAGCAAAAATATTAACCACGAAAAGCCTAACAAATTATAACGCTAGAGGAAAAGACGAACGTGCAAAAAAGTCATTTACATGGCAGTACTGGAAACGACGGAATCTCGTGGTGGTCGTTCATCGTCCATGCTGTCCTAGGTTCCAATGAGACTCACAGCTATATAAAGCCTTACACCACTCGCGTATGGAAGCATATACCCGCGGATATCCGCAAGAAACTTCTGGGTTCGGATAAAATATGGACGCTTGTTGTGATCTGCGGATCGGATGTGGATGGCGCCGGATCAGGAGAAAATAAAAAGAATTAAAACAGGAGCCCAAGCAACAAATATAGCACCCCACTGGACCCATGCAACGTGGGTCACTGTGGTCGTAATACCCTCTACTACAAAAAAAATTATTTTCTCCTGTATACGAAGAAACACCCTCGATATTTTTTAATACGTTGTAGAGGAAGGCTCGTTCTATAAAACTGCGTTGATTTCAGGCGTCTCTTCCGACCTCTTCATTGCGTGCTTTACGCTCAATTGTAGCGAATTTTGGAAAAATCGCATACTTCCTCTTTTTTTTCTGCAATGACTATGAAAGTTACGTGTCTGGCGATTTTTCCTGTTGAAGTATTCCTTGGGGTCTTGTCAGGAAAAAATATTCATTAAAATTTAATGGTTTGATTTTCCACAAAAAAGTCGCGAAGTAGGAGGAAAATTGCGAAACTTCCAGCCTTTGTATACCTGCACCGATTACAGCACGACAACTGGGATTTGGACGCTGTGTAGAGCATAGTTTCCTCTATACACAAAAGAAAACCGCACAGTTCTAGGTGCTTTCTATGAGCCGCAGTTGCCGTTCACGCCAGGCACGGTTTTCGCCAGCGCTGCGAACTTTGCTCATGTGTAGCACCCGCCACATTGCGATTTGGGAAGAAATGTTTCGTGGTGTGTCGTTTTGCACTATTCGGGACTGCTAAAAAAATTTTCGTGAAAATTTGGGATCGTTTTGTGGGGGCCGAGCAGGTCCGCTGGATCATTTCGCGTGGAATCGCCCAACTGCTTGAGTGTTAAACCGTATGAGTGCTCACATATAAGGGTGAGTGTACTCACCATAGGCCTCATCAGTGATTTCCCCAGAAATTCACTGCTGGGGGGCTGCTGAGCCTTCAAGAGGGGGAGGGTGTGTGCTTGGTGAAGGTTCCACTTACGGAATTTTTCTTAGACACGGAAAGAATCGTGGTACAATGGTGACATATCTGCACAGCTTTCCCGTTCTATTTGTACGTGTTATTACGTTAGAACACAGACAGTATAATACAGATTCATTATGAACGACATTTCAACATTAAGATGCATAATCACACGACCGACAAAGAAAAAAGAGTAGTACCTTGTCTCACGAAGCTCAATTGCTCTTGCCTCTTGTCAACAGCTCTTGTGTCACCTAGCAACCAACGGTGAAAACCTTAGACGAAAAAAGCAGAATACCTTGCTTGTTGGGCGCAAATGCTTTTGATGATCCACATTGAGTTTGCGTGCCCGCACGCATGTTTGCTTGTATATGCGCGAAATATATGCATTGAACAGTCACTTTCAAATGATTTTGGACAAATGCATGGTACGATCATCTGCATGACTGTGGTCCTATAGCACAAGTCTGACAGTACAGGATGTAATTCGCTGCGCCGGACTCACTACAGAACCTGTTGGTGGCCGAGCTGGGTGGGGTCACCTGAGAAATTTCAGGGGGGGGGGGTGTTGCAAGAATGCAGGGAAGATGTACACTCCCCTGGGGGACGGGGAGGGAAATCCCTGGGCCTCATGCCTTGACCGTCGTTAATTGGCTTCGGGTTACTGAAGGCCTCGCATGTGAGTGCCTTCAAAATTTGCGCACGTCTCGCATGCGTCAGTTGACCTCATTTCTAAATGCACTCATACTGACCTCACACCCCTCAGGCCTCAGCAGTGACTTCACTCACACAGACCTGGCGCCCCTCAGACCTCATGAGGGTAAGACCTCATGAGTACAATTACGGATGGCCTCATCGCGGGCTTGTCCTCAGTTACCCTCACCTAAAAGGCGTGAGGTGAAGGTGAGGGGCACTCAGAAGGGCCCTCATGAGTGAGTTAGCTAAGCTTAGCTATGCTCCTCGGTAGCTCAGTCGGTAACGTGTTGGCTTGCTGAGCTCAAGGTCACGGCTTCGAACCCAGCCGTAGCCAGCGCCGTAGCCAGAAAAATATTTCTGGACGGGTTCTGTGGGAACTTTACACGGGAGAGGAGGATTTCCGCTCGTTTTCCTCTCCGAAATGCTCTACCAAAGGTACCATTTCGGGATGGGTTTGAACACCCAGAACTCTCCCCCCTTCTGGCAACACCAGTGTCTGTAGCAATGTGGGGGAGGTAAACATTGCTTCCAGCACCGTGTGCAGAAGATCTTCAGGTCGAAATTATATGCAGTCTTTCCCTGTAGTCTTTCCCTTCCTCCCTTTGTTTCCCTGTAGCACGTACACCATGTCACCATACTGTAGGCAGACAAACCTTAGGTCCAGTTCTCACTGGGCGACGCCGGACCCAACGTTAACGACCAACGTGAGCGCACGGCGGAGGTAGAGGCGCATGTCCGCCGCCCCGTCAGAGCGCACGATTTTCATGTTCCTTCCGTAGCGGCATGGCATTCCGTCGTCCAAAGCAGACGAAAAATCAGGAGGTGTGTCATCTTTCTGTGTCACCTTATTGGTCGTCAGTATATCGTTCTCTACAGCTCTCGTCGACGTCATGAAAGAACTTCGACCTGGGATTTTTTGGCTCGACGTCTCTCCTCTCCCAACGCCTGAAACGCGCATCTATTTCCGCCGCCCGCTCACGACGTCGCGTATAGGGCGTTGCCAAATGCCTTAGAATAGAGCGTTCTTGATAGTGAAAGAAGGACGTCACTAAAAAGGTTAGCCAGCAGTAGGACTCGAACCCACATCTTATGTGTTCCAGCCTCAGAACACCAATTGTCTCATGTTCTTGATAGGTTCGTCTCGTGGTGCCTTGAAGCCCGCGTTTAAAACATGGAGGAAGGAAACACAAGAAGCGGCTCTTCGCGCCAGACTAGCGTAGCCACCCTCTAGCGGTCGCTCGAGTCAAAATCGTCCTGTCCACCACGTGATCCCCTCTAGAGTTTCGGTTTTGCAAGGCTTTGTTTCTCGCGCTGCTCTCCGTATGATTTTCCTTTTCGAGAGTATTTGATTGTGGAAATGTGAGCACCATCGTAAAAACGACGTATGGTAATGTGTTACTGTCCCGGCTGCGGCTCTCGTTGAACTGAAAGCAGCTTTGTCACGGGAACACGTTTTGTTACACGGTCAGTTCTTTTAGTCGCCTGTGTCTGTTCGAGTCATCTTGAATTGTTCGTTTGGGACCTGACACTGTGCCGCAGATTCATTTCATATCCGCTGTTGTTGTAGAAGTCTGATTAATACTGTTCTGAGTACATACGTTAGAAGTCACACCGTTGCCACACGTACGTGATGTTTCCCGTCCCGCGTGCTCCTTTTGCGTTCTGCACACTGTGACTGGTCTTCTAATAGAAGAGTAAACATTCGAATATACAGAAATAAAATGCAAGCACGCTTTCAACGTAATACTGCTATCTGAACTGCGACACAACAACATCTCGCGTCGTCTGCTCCGGTGGCGCCGTGCTGTGTGCTGTGTGGAGCGTCACGTGAGCGGTCACGGGGTATACAGGGGTGTCCCAGAATGAAATGCGAAGCCGGCTGTGGTGATGGTGGTGGTGTCGTGGTGGTGGCGGTGGAAAGCTGTCGGAGGGGCCGCTCCTTGTGTTTCCTTCCTCCATGGTTTAAAAGGACGGTCGCATCCGTTCCATTCGATTTCGAAACTATAGTGCCCTATTCCCAGTGATGGACAATAGTTAACTACATGTAGTTAAACTACCTGATTGTAGTTAAAAAGTAGTTATCAACTACTTGCAGAAATGCAGTGGCAACTACTAGTTAAACTACTATTTAAGTAGTTAACTACAGTAGTTAGGTTACTGAAGGCGCCAACTACTTCCGATTTTGCCGCAAGCTTTACGGCACGATTGTGCTTCCGACTTTTACCTTGAGCAACACAGAGTAGCACAGAAGTCATTTTTAACACCCAGTTTTCTTCCTATAAGACTGTTAAGTTTGCCAGTAAGATGCACCATACGAAGAAATTTACACCACAGAGTCATAATTATCGCAGAAATTGAATTCAAAATACGCCGCAAAAAGCGACCGTGCGCAACGGTGGTGAAGAGCAGTACCAGCCTGTGATCTGCGTGGTACCTCGCGCTGACGCTATAAGGAGAACGCTCGCTGATTGGCCTAGAGAAATGTTGTCTGCTACTCCGCTGTCGTCTGCTACTCGGCTGTTCGGGGTTCTGATAAAGCCTTTCTCCTTGCTCGGTAATGCTTCGGCCGGAGGCTCCTTCTATCCCCAATTCTCCGGGAGAACTGGCAAAACAGGTTTACGGCGGCAAAGGGACAATGCGCTGACCCCCACTGACCGGCAAACCAGAACGAGTCTCCTTATGCCGTCATCGGTGACGTGCCATCATACCTCCTCATCCTCGTTATAGCTGGAGTGGCGAGTTAAGGCTACGGTCCCACTCACCACCCGAAAAGTGTCATTTTCAGTCAAAGGTTACACGGCTTCTCGGCAACTTACGTGAAATATGTTGGTACCGTTGAAAAGCTTGTTCTTTGGGCAAGCTAAGCCAAAAACTCGTTTTTTTTTGTGTGATGATCAGCTGTGGCGTTATAAAGCGAGAAGGACGACCATGTCTTCCATTTTTGGTGTTTTTCAGTCAAGCATGATGCGAACACGAAAAGAGATAGCGCTGTCAATCTTTTTTCAAAGTGACGTTGCACAGTATACAAAGGATAGTCAAGAACTTTTTTTTCTCGCGTTAAGCGTCATTAATTGATTATTGCCTATCAAATTTAAGAAAAAAACGCTACTTTTACACTTGCCATAAAAGGCTATTCTGTACTTATTCTCGGCTGAAAATATGATCAGCGGGCAGGTAATTATCAGCGGGAGTGATGTCCAAAGTTTTATCGCAAATGAAAGAATAATAAATAAACTAGCGTGGTTCAAAATCGCACACAGAAATGCAGAAAATATGGTGACAAGCGCCACCTGCCGTACGCGTTTGAAACCAGCGGCAGCTTCGCGTTGCAAGAGGTTGCCGAGAGATGGCACGGGTTCCTATGTGCTGATCACGTGATCACGTAGCGGTTCTCTGACCTCCCTGACTTACGAAACGTTGGCCCCGTGCGTGCTTCCGTATACGCAGGTTCCTGCCGCGTGTATTTTTGTTGATCGTACGGTTATATTGTGTCCGTTTGGCTGAATTTCGTGCTGAGGAGTTGCATCGTCCTTTTGTAGTACTGCAGGGCTTGACTCTGAGAAAGGACACACCTCTTACCATCACATAAAGCAATAACTGCGCCCAGTACCAAATTTAGGTGGCGGACTACTGCTACCCGCTACTCCTCTAAAAAGTAGCGCAATTACAAGCGGCGCTACTCATTTCTAAACGATAGTGTGATATATCACTCTTCCTAATTACTAATTATGTATTCGCGTTGTGGCGAACACGTACCCATTTTGACTACATGTTTGACTACACAGGTAATTTTATAAATAATTTCAAGCTGAAATAATAGAAATAAAGGTCAAAACACATAAACAAGCAACTTCACAGCGAAAAGCTGTTGACTACAATGTCTTTTTTATTATGATTGTTTCGTCATCTTGCATTTGAGAGGAATTCATTTTTTGCACACTGTACGTCACATGGCATGGACGCGGCAGGCAGCACCATACATAGGACGGTGTGAATGTTTGGATTTTTGAGCACCGAAGCGAGTAATCGTATATCCTATTCCATTTCCTAATCAAATATGGAATTCAATGTTCGAATTCCAAATCGAATTGATGCTTCTACTAAACTGAACATATTTGAAGAGACCCGGCACATGGAGAACAAAAAAAGAGTAAGCGCTATCCTTACGCATACATATACGTACCGTACATGTTTGTATTCCAATATATGTTGTATATGTATCCAATTACGGTTATTCAACGAGTAGCTTAATTTATTCGTATTCAATTCCATTTTAAAATGACTATTCACACGTAGCATTTCTTTGCCTAGGTAGTCGCTGTGGGTCAGTTTTGGTGAATTTACTTCCTTGTGTCTTGCAACAATGCGGCCTGTACAGTCATGGGGCTCCCGAGATGTGATACCGCTAGATATATTGAAATATATTTTTGCCTGTCAATTTTGTTGCTTTCCCCCCGCATTTTATTTCCCTCTTTACACATCACACCTCTCGTCATCTCACAAAGCGATAACACAAATCGCAGCCAAATAGAAAAAAAAAAAAGTTATCTTCACCTACTAGCCACGGCCGCTACTATGCGGAATACGGACAGGTTACATAGCGTATAATTGTCGACTTCCCTATTTTACTTCGATTATGCCATTCCTTTGATTCTTATCATTTTGTGTGCGTACTGTGAGTTGAACTTCTAGTTTCAACAGAAGTGGTAATTTCATAATTCATTTCAAGAAATCCTGTTTCTGTAAGCTGTATTGAGATAAAACTGCTACCGATCGGCACGTGAACAGACTCTTCACAGCTGACTGCAATTATTTAGTATTTGCGTCCATTTTTTATGACGGTTGTTTGACCATTTTGCGTTTGAGATATATATATTTTTTATATCTCAAATATATTATATTTTGCACAGTCTTCGTCACACGCTACGCGCGCGGCAGCTACCCCCGTGCTACTCAAACCACGAAAGCACCAAAAATCAACTCGCCGTCTTGCACGACAGTTTCAGAAGGCTTTTACGAGACAATGCTCCCTTCTACACACCGGGTACAATGGCATACAGAAGAGACTCAAGGTCAAAGGGTCCAGTCGGGAGAATCGCGCGTGGGACAGCTGTCCCCCGCGCGATTCCCCCTTTCGGGGTCATCCACGGAAACCGCGACGGTGGCGCCCCGCCGTAGCAAGTCCGTAAGTAAATTCAAGATGGCTACCGTGAGACCGTAGCCTTAAGGGTGAAGGCGCGGAGCTATGTTTATGTGAGTTTTTTTCTGGGACTGTAATCACACATCAAAAGCTTTCGCGCTATTCGGTATAGTGACACACACACTTTCATCAGATGTCTTAATCTGAATTTTTTTTGGATGGCCCAATTGTGCAATTGTGCCGTGCATGTGTACTAAATCTTCTCTTTTAATGCTTTTATAGTGAAGCCTCATTTGTTGCGAAATAATTCTACAACAGTTTATCACGTAGGCGCAGAAAGAATCCCATTGCAAGCTTTGTATTTGTAATTGACGATCGTAGCGGCCTGCGTATTACCTTGGTTACCGTCCTGGTGTGCGCCACATAAACATAACCGCATAGGCATATGGGATGGCTACGTGATCGATCATCGTGGCTAAGCGAAAATATTTTACCGTCCACAGTGGCGCAGTCGGCAGCCACCACAATTCGCGACTCCAATGAACTACAGGTGGCGCCCCGAACTTCCAAGATGGACCAAAAGATGGGGAACGAAAGGAGGTCCCCGCGCGAAGCGACCGTAGTGAACGCGATGTCGGCCGAATTGTGTTAATCTGTTTCAGTTTTTAATAGCCAGAAGCGTATACGAAGAGGGGAGTCAAGTCCTGTAGATCACATAAACAAGTTATACAAAAACCGACACTGAAGATTTTTGTTTAAGTTTAATTTGTACAAGCTTTCGCGTGGAGGTGGTGCTACCTGAGAAAGCGTGGACCTCTACGCGAGAGATTGTACAAATTAAACTGAAATAAAAATCTTCAGTGTCGGTTTCTGTATTTTTTTAATAGCCACAAATTAACATGTTTCATGAAAACGGAATAATTTGTGTCTGCTGGTCGTCTCATACTGTACAGTTCAACCCAGAGAAGTGGGCAAAAAGTTTCCGTCGTCGGAGTTTGTTTACATACGTCGGGAGTCGAGCGAACACAGGAGGCAGTTTAGAATCGAAGAAAGTAAAGCAGGGATTAGTTGCTAAGAAGAGTGACATAGCATGTGTTTTGGAATGTAGAATAGTAGGGGGGGGGGGGGGCAATACCATGTTTGAGTTTCTCCTCCTATAGTCTCTAGTATTTACATGTGAGTGTTGCAAGGGAACAACAGCTTCGTTGGAAGTGTAGTGTCTCTAGGAATTAAGTACTATTTGTCGGAACTTTGTGAAGTACCCATAAAACATTGTAATGCACAAGCTACCGTTCACATATGCATATGCAAGGGCCCAAGAGAACACTTCTTTATTTGGTATGGTGATGGTAAAACGTGTTCATACGACGTTAGCTCTGCTGACCCTGATGTTTGCAGAACTCTGTGACTGGGGCCCAGGAAGAAATGTCCCCGGAAAAAATGTCCTTGAGGAACATTCACTTTTGGTACGCGTGGACTGGTTGCCTTCGGACGTTGACTTTTTACTAGGACGGTGTGAATATTTAGATTTTTCGAACACCGAAGCGAGTAATCGTATCCTATTCCATTTCCGAATCAAATTCAATGTTCCAATTCCGAATCGAATTGATGTTTCTTCTACACCGAATATATCTGAATAATCTCGAAGCTGCACACGTAAGGCCGGCACATGGAGGGCATAAAACAGAGTGAGCGCTATATCAGCTATATACTCGTATTTACGCATACATACCGTACATGTTTATATTCCAATATATGCTGTATATGTATCTGATACGGTTATTCAGCGAGTCGCTTAATTCGTATTCAATTCCGTTTTAAAATGGCTATTCACACATTGCATTTCGTTGCCTAGGGTGTCGCTGTGGGTGACCAGGGTCAGTTTTGGTGCATTTATTTCGTTGTTTCTTGCACTAAAGCGGCCTGTACAGTCATGGGGCTCCCGAGACGCAACGCGTGACACCGCTAGACATATTGAAATACATTTTTGCCTGTCAATTTTGTTGCTTCTCCTCCCGCATTTTCTTTTTCTTTTTACACATCACCCTGCACGTCGATCCGCACACGTTTAAAAAAGAACTTGATATGCTTCTAGTCATTCCGAATAACATCTTCTCTCCTGATTTGTTGAAACTGTGCGGCTTTCGCCTTTCTGTGACACTATGTTTGTGTTAATTAGCAGAGAAAATGTTTTTCCGTGTTAGCTCCGCGAAGCAACTGTTGCTGTACGTGGTGTACAGGCGTGGACAGAGGACAGCGAGAAGGAGGGTGACGGGGGTTAGTATGCGTCCAGGACCGACTTCATGGCGAAGTGTGCCGTCATTCGTCTGGAAAGTCTGCGGGAAAACCCAGTGAAAACGTCAGACAGCACAGCAATAAATCATACAGTCATGAAGGTGGCAGCTTCTTGAGCGTATCATTCTGTATCTCTTTAAGTGGTACGGTCTAGAAGGTACTAAAGTTAGATATGTGGACACTTTATTTACATGTGAAAGCCGGTGCTGGCGCGGTTCGTTAGTATACAAGACTTTGAGACGTGGCGCTGATGCTTTTAAGTAAGGGGTATCTGATGCCGGTGTGACCACAGCTCCCTGTGGAGTCGTCCATGTCAATGTTCCATGCTACTATGCAGAGGTTCTCCCAGCCCTATATATCTCAGCCCACACGGGTATATCTGACATCTTCTCTTGACTTAACAACACACATGTGCAACTATTTAACATGCCATATGCTGTGCGGCGAACATCTGAGTGCCGCAAGAGATGCTCTGACAAAGTGAAGTATTCGTTTTCTGCACAACTTGGTGTGATGCTTTCAACTTTGCGAGTAATTCGACGTGTGCGGCACCAGACAGAAGCTTGCTCTCCTAAGAGAGAACATCATAGTGGATGCTTGTCTACGCCGCATTAGTACGGTGATATTGTTTACTTTGCCTCAGGTCTGAAAATGCATACATGACAAAGAAATGCTGGTTGCTCGTTCTGTCTACTAAGATTAATATTAAGATAAAATCGTGGTGACAGAGTTGATCAGGAGGGACTTCCTTTCCGTTCTTCTTGATTAGGAAACTATATTAAAAGAAAGCTTGGGCATTTCCAACAGGCTGAGAAGAAATTAGCATTGCAACATTCCTCTTTTCGATTATAATACATTCTTTGATGGCGGTATTCTGTCCATAAGCAAGAGAAACTTTTACCGCTGTACCGCTTCCCTGCACGGACGCGCACTCGGACCTCCACTCGCAGCTTTTCGAAACCGCCGCCAGATGGCCACGGCTTCGCTGGAATCGCGAATATTTGTGCGCGGCGCATTGATCTGTGACGGCGACGAAGGAGCCTGAGTGTAAATCTCGTACATGGTCCGTCGTATGTTGTACGTAACTTTATAGTGGAAACTTTCACTCCATAGAAAATATTTCCGCAACAAGCTCTTTTGTCAGCGCATAATATACAAGGGACAGGCAGTGGATTTTACGAGAGTATGTGAATTAAGCAGTGATGGCCACTAACTACTTCTACAGTAGTTTAACTAGTAGTTCAACTACTTTTCGAGGGAGTAGTTAAAACTACTTTTTAACTACTGCAATGTAATGTTTACTCTTCTATTAGAAGACCAGTCACAGTGTGCAGAACGCAAAAGGAGCACGCGGGACGGGAAACATCACGTACGTACATCAACTACAATCAGATAGTTCAACTAGTAGTTTAACTACATGTAGTTAACTACTGGCCATTACTGGAATTAAGCGACGTAGGCGCAAGAGTATGTTTTATATATCATTATCACTACTTGTGATTCATATTTACATGTCCAATAACATTACAAGGGATTGGTGTTGATGAACAACGTTAAGTGGTTATATTGCAGTAGTTAAATAGTAGTTTTAACCACTCCCCTGAAAAGTAGTTTAACTAGTAGTTAAATTACTCCATCGCAAAGTAGTTAGTAGTTGTAGTTGAACTACTGTAGAAGTAGTTAGTGGCCATCACTGCCTATTCCGAAAGTATTCCTTGTGAACCACTGACCAAGGTATCGAAAATTCCACGCGAAAGAGTGGCGTGGTTTGACTGCTATTCGACAGAATACATGGCAAGAGCAGACGCCGGATGTTGAGAGTATGCTGGAATTCTCTCTGAAAAAACGAGAAAGCGACCGTGTGGCGTCTGAGTTCCGCGGCGTCTGGACGGCGCCTTTCTCTTCTGAGCGCCGTCAGTTTTCTGCCTTTCCCACATGCACTACCAAAGGTACGATTATGGTGGGGGGAGGTGAAGCCCCGAAACCACCTCTTATGGCTACGCACCTACAGGACGCTACAATATGAAAGGGGACCATAGTCAGCAACGTCTTGCAGAAACGCCTTTTGAGCTGAAGTAAGGCCGGTTTGACACACGGTCGCTGAAGTAAGGCCGGTCTTTCACAGGCGAGAATCGGTGCGTCCTATTCTGGGGGGCCATTTTTTTAACGCACTGGGCTCGTCGTGTAGGCCTTTCACACAACCGAATTCCTCGTCCGTGTGCATCCTGATACTCATGAGATAAATGAAGGGAGGAGTATTCTTTGACGCAGGCCAGCCTCAGGAACAGCGGCGTTGCAAGATAGGCGATACACCAGTTTCTTCAGATTCGGTGGAATTCTAAGGCCCACGTTTTTGGCGTGCCGTGGCTATGACAAATGATTTACAGGAAATGTTGCAAACACTAACCGCTTTTAATTGCCCTCTTTTGTCAACACAGCGGCAAAAATATAACCTGTACATAAAGAAAAACATAATATAAAAATTTTGTTTATAATATTCATATGAACGCTAATGAAGCTAATGAAAATGAAAAGCTAATGAAATGATCGCTAATGAAAAAAAATTCCAACGTCCTGAAATCGCAGAGGAGCGACAAATGACTCATAACATAATGACGTCATGAGGTAATCACTCATAAGCAATGCTGTTTTCTATCCGGTACAAATTTCGATATAGACACGTTTCGTTTGCTATCCGGTACGAATTCAGATTGAGAAAGCCGTACGTCTTAAAGCTAAGGCAGACGTGCGTCGTCGCAACCAGCAAATTTTCGCGAAAGGGGATAAGGGGAACTAGTAAAGTGGACGCAAGGTGTTATCACTAAACTGAAACCAGGTGTTACATTCAGGGCAGAGTTAGTTTCGTTCACAGCGACCATTTGAGAAAAAGGGGAGTACCACAGAATAGCATGTTCCCCAGGCGTCAGTCACAACCAGTCGAATTCCGATACGTGTCGAATTCAATAGGGACGACTTTTTCGATGTTGTAGTGTATGTAAAATATGTATGATTGTAAGGGGGGGGGGGCTGATGTCACATGTCATGTGTCATATCTGCAATGTTTACGCTACGGGGATTTGATATCGACCAAGGCCGCTACATGTGCCCGTACCCCCTCTCCATCTTGTTGTTGCTTCCCTAAATGTGACTAGCAATAAAGCGTGGAGTCATGAAGGTGGCAGCTTCTTGAGTGTGAAGACAACAGTTTTTCACTCTGTATCTCTTTAAGTGGCCCGGTCTAGAAGGTACTAAAGTTAGATACGTGGACACTTTATTTACACGCGAAAGCCGGTGCTGGCGCGGTTCGTTAGTATACAAGACTTTGAGACGTGGCGCTGATGCTTTTAAGTAAGGGGTATCTGACGCCGGTGTGACCACAGCTCCCTGTGGAGTCGTCCATGTCAATGTTCCATGCTACTATGCAGAGGTTCTCCCAGCCTTCCTGAAGAATCCATTTCACCTGAAACAGCATGAAGAAATTTATCTTCTTGCCTTTCGAAAAAAAAGAAAGAAACCCCTGTACCTTGGATCCGATTGCTTTTTCATCGGCATAGCCAAACCACGTGTCTTTCACCTTGTCGTAGCAAGACTTCTCGATTATTGCTCGATTACAATTCAGTTGCAGCGAGCAGATCTGAAAAAATGTTGACAATATTCCGTTATCCTGCAGTAGAAATGAACAGTAGCGTGACTGCTACAGATTATCGGTATCCGTCCGGTCTGACACACCACCCGATGCTTATGTCATTAAACGATAGTTATCCTTTCTATACAAGACGTCCTCAGACGTACCTCTGGATAAGATATCACGTGGCCCTCACGCTGAACCTCAGGAGGACGACTTGGATCCCGTGTTGTATTTGCTAGTGGCACGTACTTGTCCAGTCGTGCCGTTGCGGCAACCTGATACGCGACTCCATGTAGTCCCACAGTGAAGCAGAGGCTCTTCGGTGGGTGATTGCCCAATTCCTTTACCACCTCCGAAATGGCGGTGAACTGCAAATATAGTTTGTCTCAATGTCTTCCAGACCGAAAGCCCGTTCAAATTACCATCCCTCCAGTTTCAACATCTTGGGCAGGTCCCGGAAACCGAGTCAATGCCGAGTACGGACTGTAAACTTCGTGCGTGTTCAGGAAGAGGTAGTCTACAGCGCTGGTGACGCAGTGAAGATTGATTTCTAACCACGTTACGAAATGACAACTACTTACGCTGCCAGCTCCTTCACGTTGAAGACAGCAACCCTCTCTTCATGGTCGTTTGGTAAGGTTACGGCTATGATGCTAGTTGTGAGGAGTTGTTTCAGACCCTGTACAGATAATACATTTTTCCTGTATCATTCCGCTATACGGGGAGGAAAGCACCGTTCCTCGTCAGAAGGCAACACATGCTGGTGGCAAGCTGCTGTGTGAACCGATATGCTGGGTTTTGGAATATTGTGGTATGTTAATAGCAAACATGACCGCGCAGTTGGCATGTTCCATACCAACGTCCTGTGTGGGCGTCTAGCGTATCGAGGGATGGTGTTACGCAAGGATTGGTGTCCTTTGAAAACTGCGATTGAATACAGTTATGCTATATAATCCACAGAACGACCAAAAACGAACAATAGCTTTTGCTGCCAATCGAAAGGCTGCATCGGCAACCGGTGCTTAGTAAGCGTACTACACGGCTGTCACTGCAAATGGTTCCTATTGGTCACGAAACACCGCGGTGTATTTATCGTCTTATCGAGCAATGCTATCTAACGCCTTGAGGCATCTATAGCCGGCAGTCGGCGTGACAGAGGTAGTGGCTTGCATTTATCGGACACTTCTGCTCTGTGTTCAGTCATACCTTGACCAAGTTCAAGAGTCCTATCGCGTCCCTTTCAACGTCCCCTTCGAGGTCTGGTTCATCCCAGTGCAAATTGACACCGTCTAGCGTGAAGTTCTGCACCAGTGCCACGATGCTATTAGTCAGCAGCTTTAGTTTGACGTCATCTTTGAATGCTTCTGCCAGTGCGATATCATCTTGTTCTTCACCGCCAATGGTGACCATGAATTTCACATTGGGGAACTTGCGTTTGGCTGCAGCGTATCTCTCCAAGTCATCTGGTGGTGGATAAATTATGTATCTAGGTCAGTAAAGAATGGTTGTGTGTACGGTACGGCAGTTCTCTGGATTGTATAATCTGAATCGCTGGACAAAACCCCGCTCAACACTCCGTGTGAAACATATTCATCATCTCAAAATGAAATTGTTTGTAACATTTGCCAACTGCAAATTAGCTGGTCCCGGATGCAAGGACAGTAAAAATGCTTACCTCTGTCAGACGTCTCTGGATCAAGAAGTACCGTCGTTGGAAAAATCTTAATATTTCCATACACAACATGGGTACAGTACTGGTACGGCAGCTCAGTTGGTTCGAAATTTAAAGCCCCAAGCCCAACAGCGTTGGTATGATTGAAATGACAAAAAAGTGGCCTGGCAGACGCCCCGACGGGAGCTGCGGGCTGGCTCCTTGGTTCGCCTCCCGGAATACTTCCCACTGGCTTTTCGGGGATCCCCGATGCTGGGCTTTGCTCCTTTTCATTCTTCTCAAGCGGTGGTCCTGGCATGGAACTGTCGTTCACCTGACCTCCTCGTGCAGTAATATTAGACTCTGACACAGGACTGCCACGGGCTAAGCTCTCAGGGCTCTTAGGTGAAGATGATTTTGACTCGGGACTCGCGGAGCTCGGATGCTTAACCAACGACGGAGGATTGTTTGGAGAATCAGGGACTTCTGAGACGGTCTTAGTGCTGTTAGTGTCTCCTGGTACGCGACCTGGTAGAGACGTCTCAGACTCTGACGCTGAACCCACTAATCCTGGAACCCCTGGCGTACTTTCAAGCAGCAGGTGGCTCTCATTTCTTGACTTTAACGAAGACTCAGACCCTGCCGCTGGACCCCCCGCGGAGGCGTTGGTTGCTATGCTCCCAGGCGATTTATCAGACAGCCGCTCTCTACGTGCAGAGGCTTTTCCTGATGTACTTTCGAACGAAACCACAGTAAAGCTCTCATTGGAACCGGACGCTACGCCTAGTGGTAATGGCGTGGGAGCAGAAACGTCAGCTGAGGAGTCATTAATCGATGTGATGTTAGATGATCCTGATTGGGGGTCACCCGCACGGCCTTCACGTCGTTCTTCTGGAGAAGCACTCGAAGACACTAAAATGTAAAGGTCAAGTTGTACAACAGGAGCAATAAGATGGCCTCCTGAAGCCCACCTGGCTCTTCGGAGATTCCTGAGAGCGGAGCGAGAATAATGCGGTTAGGCTTAATAGACACTGTGAAAGCAGACATACCTTGAACGCTGCTCAACGCAAGGCCATCGGATCCACTTGTATCGTTTCCTGGAGGGGATCGGTCACGTATACGGGATGCTGGATATGTTCCGTGGGCCTTACCTTTGGAACGAGGATGGGATGCTTTCGGCCTGTGTACACTGATACCTAAAAAGCAAGAGTATTAGCACTTGTACTCTGTTTTGAACCTAAGTGGTATCACTACCGATGAATGTATGGAGCGGCTTATGTGGAGGCTCTGCGGAAGCGTCTGCAAAAGACAACAGGGGATCAAACGGCCTCACCCTGGGGTACATCACGCTCTACACTTACTGCCTTCTTCCGATTTTTCTGATGGCACTATATCTGGAAATTCGGTTCACGTATGTTAATTAGGCTAGACCTTGAAATATCAGTATGGATGTCGGTATAATACCTTTACTCTTGTTTGTACATCGCGGTCAAGGATTATCCGCACGCGGTAAGTCTGGAGTGCCGTGTGTGTCGAGTGTTGAGGGATCGAGTATGTAGACTGACATGACAGAGTGAATCTTTCTCGGAACACTTGATCTGAGCTTTAAGTATGGTTCTAGCACGGTACATTCGGCAGAGCACATAGGCGTAACAAGAGAGTTTTATGCTTCAAATATGTTTTTACGTGCGGGTGCAGTAGAGGAGGAATAATTGTCCCCCCGCGAATAGATATCAGGCCACATTTTCCTGTCGAATTGAATGCGCTTTAAAATGTTCGTAACACTTGCCTGAAAGGTCGGACATGTTGACGTGTTCTGGAACAAATGACTAACTAAAGTCTAACAGCTTTACAGACTACGAAGTAACTTACCATCGAGTTTTAGGTTGGGGACCACAGTTTCGTTTAATCCTTGCGAGTCTGTAGCGTGTGCAGAAAGGTATGAAATGCGCTACTATCAGTGAGGGGCAACATACCTTCGGAGCCCGTGAAGTTGCCCATGAGAACTGAAAGAAACCCGAATGAGCTTACAGCGGTCGCTGTAAAGAGAGGGAGTGCTTACCGTTCATGGTCTTTACGTTCTGCAAGCCTGCTTTAACTGAAAGAACGACCAATTAAGTTGCTACAACCATGCATGCAGCGTTCATTCGAATGTTTTGGGCTACTATGGTTCCAGGATGTTTGTTAGAGCATAGCGTCAAGAACTTTTTCACCTTCTCATTTGTTATTCACCTATATAGTGGCATACACATTCCGTAGTATTCTCACTCCACCGCCAGGGATCCCTAGGGGTCCCCATGGTGCGCTTCAAGGGGCTTCAGTCACGCAACTGTCTCCGTTGCACGATCTGACTTCAGTCAACGGAGGCGATTTGTGCCACAAACACAACAATGTCGCTATTAACAATCGTCCGCTTTGCTGAACGCTCACTTGAGTCACTGAAAAGCTGCTGGAACGGCAAGGGGAGCTGCTGCGGTACAGTGCGCTTCGATATTCAAAGGGAGGGCCCCTTGAACCACTCTAGGCTCTGGGGATCCACGAGGCGGGCGCGAACATAGAGCGAGACGAGAAGGGTAGCTTGAAGCGCACTAAGCTGTAGGAGCTAGAATAGAGCACGAAGAGAAGGGAGCCCTGAGGTTGGAGCGAGAATGGAGCGGGAAGAGAAGGGTCCCTTGAAGCACATTACGTTGTAGGGAACCGCGGAGGCGGAGCGAGGATACAGTGGAAAGAGGTGGTACCCTTGAAGCGTACTAGGTTCTAGGGATCCGTGAGGCTCGAGCGAAGAAGCGCACCAAGTCCCAGGGATATCAGAGGGCGGAGCGAGAATAGAGCGGCAAGAGGAGGTATCCTTAAGTGCACTAGGGATACGCGAGGATAAAGCGAGAATACGGCGGATAGTGAGGCATATAGCAAAGCAGAGAAATTGACATAGCTGTGTGCAAGATGGGAGAATCCTTTTTGTCATGTCTTGTCTGTTAGCTAACGAGGTTTGTGCAAGAGTAATGGAAAGCAATTATGCGTTACCAGGCACTAATGGCTACAAGATCTCTGGAGAGACGCCGAGTATGATACAATATGTCCGTGCGCACATCGTGAAGAAATATCATAGGCGAACTTACTCGCCGAGAGACTGTTGTTGTTCTTCGAAGTATCGTTTTCACTCTCAACAGGGTCTCGAAGTTGATGTGCTCCTGGGAACGAAGTTTCACATTCGTGGAAGTTTCATACGCTGTTTGTGAGCACCTCTGGCTTCTGTGGTTACTTTACAAATCTCAAATAATTATACCGAAACATCCGATTTTCACCCTCATGGCAGAATTTACACGCTTCTTTTCAATAGGATATTTTCCTGCAGAGCGGGCATGGCAGGCACCTTATAGTACAAGGCGCTGTTTTTAATCATATTTGACTTGTCACTTACGTTTCTTTGTCGTCTCTGAAAAGAAGTGACAATACATTCTGAACTTCCAGCAACGCGCTCTTTTACTCACTACGTTGCTGACTCTTGGTAGTTTTCGAAGGCCCTGCGACTCGTCGGCGCGTTGCCAGTTTTTCCGCCGCAGGACTGCGCCGCTTGGTCGAGACCTTTGCGTGGGCCTTGGTCGTCGATTTCTTCGTTTTTGTGCGCGCCTTTGCCGGAGGAGCCTTAGCCGCTTTCACAACTGCGTGTTATTGCGAAATTTATGTTACGGCCGGTACGTGTGTCTATGGAGCTATTCTACGGCGGGGAACTGAATGTTTCAGTGGATCGTACCCATAGTTTTGAGTACGCTACGATAAGACACTATGACCGACGGGACAAAACCATATTGGGCTCCCAACCTCAAACTTTCTCCGCGAACTGGACACAAGACTCACCAACTTGTCTGCAACTGACCGGCACAATTGACCGCGCAACTGACCGCGGTCCCACAGTGTTTCGTTTACAAACGATGTAGCGGAGTTTCAATTGTTCCACAACGTAATTTTCTGTCGAGAAAAATTAATTGGCGAAATTCATGAGCCGAAACGCGCATGAACGAGACTGGCTAGAGACAGCAGTTTATCGTGGGCGCGTTAAGCAGGGAGCGCGCTCCGTTTTTACTAAACGGTATCACTCCTTTTCCGGAGCGTGGCGCTCTTGATGCACCCTCACGCTCCAGCTTGCAGGTCGGGTGCGTAAGTGGTTCTGGCTCCGTGACGTATGGAGGAAGGGCACGCCGGAAAACCAATGAGACGCCTTGGTAACTTCGCCGGGGCGCGTAACCGAAGACCGTTTAGTAGAGGCACCGGAGTACGAGGGACAGAGTAGGGGGGGGGGGGGTAAGGGGGGGCAAGATGAGAGACATATGCAAATGCATATGGAATTTTTATTTTCGTGTTTTGCAAAAAACTAGCCATTGGCACATTCTGAGAGGTCTAGAGCTTCTGATCTGTAAATGCAGAACCGACGTAGCCGGTCTAAAATAAGCACGGAGCAAGAAATTCAAAAATTCAGATTGTCTTATCTTGCCCCTACCCTCGGGGCAAGACGAGACATGGCGTGGGCCAAGATGGGACATGCCGTGGGACGTGCCAATTATGATTTTTGCAATCCAAGTAGACAAAGTAAAGCCCGTGGGCTCCTACACAACCCATTTGGGCGGTTATCTAACCGCCCAAATGATGCACAATAAAACCACACAGAAGCCGGTGCTGTTTTGCTGCACTGTCCTTTGCAAACAAGACACCGCCAGTCTGATCTGTTGCTGGTCGCTCGCTTTTTCGTGCGCTTCTGCTTTGCTGGAAATATCCTAAGAAACAGGAAGATTTGCTTGAAATCCTAGTCAATATGCAAAACAGAAATCCGAGGAAGGAGCATAAAGCCACCTAATAGTTGACTTATCAGTTTCCAAATTACATTAAATCCAAATTGCATTAACTTTGAAATACATTAAATTGCCCCGTTTTGCCCCGTGCACATATAATCGGATGCAGTGCATATCATAAGACGCACCGATGACTTTGACGCTGTAGTACACTTCTCTGCCAAATGTCTTCTTGCAGAGTGCTACGAAATCACACTTCAATGAGTTATACACTGTTAAAACAGAACTTCACCGCATAGCACGCTCTTAGCCAACCATCATTCTGAATGATATCATTCTGTGCATTGATTTGTTGAAAATGGGAGGAGGCGCCTATCTGGGACAGATTATCTTGTCCCAGATAGGCGCCTCCCCCCTGTTTTGAACAAACCAGGACACTGAATGATATCATTCGGTATGATGGTTGGCTAGGAGCGTGCTATGTGGTGAAGCTCTGTTTTAACAGTGTATTTTGTGTACTTAACATGGCTTAGGCCATGTCTGAATCGTACACCGCATAGCACGCTCTGCCAGGAATGATAGGGTTATTGCTTCTGATTCGAGGAGAGAGGGAAGCATACGCCTTTTTGTGTCAATTATCATGTATCCAAATTAACACAAAAAGTCGTACGCCTCCCTCTCTTCTCGAATCAGAAGCGATAACGCTATCATTCGTGGCAATGTTTGGCGCAGAGCGTGCTATGCGGTGCAGTTCAGTCTTTAGACTGTACTGTAATTTATTTTACTTTTATTTCCTTCTGTGAACAGGTTTGAACCGGTTCTAAACGATTCGAACCTTTTATTTTTTCTGCTCTGGACCCGGGCCCGAGTTGAACCCATATGCTTGAACCCGAAACTGAACCAAACGCCACAAAATAACCGTTCCAGTCCTTGGTTTGGGGCAGAGCTTCACCACATAGCACGCTCCTAGCCGAATGAATAATTCCGTATGATATCATTCTGTGTCCCTATTTTGCTGAAAATGGGAGGAGGCGCCTCTCTGGGTGTCCCAGATAGGCTCCTTCCCCTGACCGCCCTACACACTCTTAAAAATGAACTTCACCGCATAGCACGTTCGTAGCCAACCATAATTTCAAATGATATCGTTATCTTCCCTGATTTGTTGAAAATGGGAGGCGTACGCCTTTTCTGTGACACTTATGCTGTTCATAATTGTCACAGAAAAGGCGTACGCCTCCCGTTTTCAACAAATCAGGGCAGATAACGATATCATTCGAGATGATGGTTGGCTGGGAGCGTGCTATGCGGTGAAGTTCATTTTTAAGAGTGCACTCTTAAAAATGAACTTCACTGCATAGCACGCTCCTAGCCAACCATCATCTCAAATGATATTATCTGCCCTGATTTGTTGAAAACGGGAGGCGTACGCCTTTTTTCTGACACTTATGCGGTTCATAATTGTTACAAAAAAGGCGTACGCCTCCCGTTTTCAACAAATCAGGGCACATAACCATATTTTTCGAGATGATGGTTGGCTAGGAGCGTGCTATGCAGTGAAGTTCATTTTTAAG
This sequence comes from Ornithodoros turicata, assembly GCF_037126465.1. Lineage (NCBI taxonomy): Eukaryota > Metazoa > Arthropoda > Arachnida > Ixodida > Argasidae > Ornithodoros > Ornithodoros turicata. The sequence goes on along the minus strand of NC_088203.1, from coordinate 76,571,478 downwards.
AGTGTACACTCTTAAAAATGAACTTCACCGCATAGCACGCTCTTATCCAACCATAATCTGGAATGATATCGTTATCTGCCCTGATTCGTTGAAAACGGTTGGCGTACGCCTTTTTTGTGACACTTATGCTGTTCATAATTGTCACAAAAAAGGCATACGCCTCCCGTTTTCAACAAATCAGGGCAGATAACGATATCATACCAGATTATGGTTGGTTAAGAGCGTGCTATGCAGTGAAGTTCATTTTTAAGAGTGTATAGGTCAGTCGGTAACGTGCTGGCTTGCTGAGCTCAAGATCGCGGGTTCGATCCCGGCCGAGGGCGGTAGGAATGTGGGGGAGGCAAACATTGCTTCCAGCACCGCGTGTCAGATTTCCGGCGCACGTCAGAAGAACCCCAGGTGGTCCAAATTATCCGTAGTCCTACCCTGCGGCACGTGCAACATGTCGCCACACTGCGCAGACAAACCTTGCGTGTAACGTCACGGTACCATTATTATTATATTATTACCCTCCTCTGTTATGAACGAATCATGACACAATGATATCATTCGGAATAGTGGTTGGCTAGGAGCGTGCTACGTGGTGAAGTTCCATTTTAACAGTACTTCCTGGGTGTATGTCTGCGTTTCTGAATAAATTTACATCTTTCAGCCAAAACCGCTGGCTCAAATCAGTCAGAATGAACTGGTTCCGAATTGTTTTGGAAGCATACGCCAGGGAGTACTTAGATTTGAACTGGACCCGGTCTTAAGCACTGCCCAATCGGTAATGGACAGTGGTCGAATGGTCAAGTTAACGAACCCATTCGCTTTCCCATTCGTGCATGGATCGCCACTTCAGTGTGCCGCGAAGCTACAAGCGAGACAATTTAAAAAATAAGTCTGTGCCAATTACGTACTTATTCTGATTATGAATTTGACAACGTATTCGCACCCTAAAAACAACTTCACCGCATAGCATGCTGTGTGCCAACCATGCCACGAATGATAGGGTTATCGCTTGATTCGAAGAGAGAGGGGGGCGTATGCCTTTTTTGTGTCAATTTGGATGCATGATAATTGACACAAAAAAGGAGTAAGCATCCCTCTCTCCTCGAATCAGAAGTAATAACGATATCATTCGTGGCAATGGTTGGCACAGAGCGTGCTGTGCGGGGAAGTCCTGTTTTTAGAGAGCAAGGCAGCAGTGTCTCACCCTTCTGCCACGAACTCGTGGCTGCTCAAGGAGGCTTGAGGTACATGGGTCGATTCCTGCCATATTTCAACGCGATACCTCATAAAAAACCATATAGCACATATACTCATGCGTCACTGTCGCCGATTATGCTTCAGCCCATTTCACACTACCGTATTTGCCGTCAGGTTGCTTCAAAAATAGAACCTAAGAGCAACCGAGCCCCCATTTTGTCTCCCGCGAAAAACACGGAGAAAAACTTTAAGTGTGATATACCGGCCCTAGATTGCGGAACTTCAAATACTTGCCTTTCTTGTCTGTAGCTTTCTCCTCTGTAAAATGAAAAACAGTAACATTACATTGATAGAACTAAATGGGCCGCTTGGTACAAAACTATACTTGAAGGCGACAACGGTTGGGTCCGTGGCTAAAGCGTTGTCGCCTCCAAGTAGTAACATTACGCGCACGTAGTTTAGTGTCAGGTCATCATTGCCACAATTGGTGGCATGCGGGAAAACTGATAGGTATCTCTGAGAAAAAAGATAACGTTGTGCAGGAACACTTCTGGAAGCCTTGGAATGCCATCCCCAGCAGGGCTACCTGGTGTCCTGTCTTCCCTTCTAAGCATTTGTTGAAGCACCAGTCTGAGGGAGAAATATCACGAGACACGGGCTTGTATAGTGCCGTTTAATGAGCACTTCCGGCAATGGTAATTGGCTTCGCAATAGCTTGGTAACTCAATGAGGATACGAGGTGCAAGGGACGGATAAAGGGACGCGGATGTTCCACGCATTTGTACCGCGCCCCTGTCTAACCCCGCGTTGCACGAGCAATGCTGTGAACGGGATGAGAGGCGCAATTAGGCGCTCAGCAAACATTCGCCTTCGTAAGAGAACTTCTTAGAAAAGATGCGCAGAGGTACATACTTAAATGGGCAGCCTCGTAAAATGGGACCTTCTTACCGCCGTCTGCGACAAACCGGAACATAATTAGTAACCCTTACTTTGAGAGAGAATCCCATTTTTACCTCGGGCCTTGGATACTCGGTAGTCTGCAACAAAGAATGCCTACATGAACGTACATGAAACGTCAATTCTGATGGTCACTATACCCTTGCAGTTGTCATTTCAACGTAATAAACAAAGGGCCGTCAGCCAGCAGCAGATAGTTTCACGATCGTCATTCGTAATTGCTTTCAATGATCACTGAAATCACTGATGACTGATTGATGACATTGACTCTGACGTCTGGGGGGAAATAATTAGCGAGAATTTTAAATAGTCTTACGGAAAGGGTCGTCATCGTTGAGAATTCTGAAATCTGAAACAAAACGTACACGGCATTATATTGAGGTGCAGAAATTCTATCAAAAACTAATACTGTTGAACATGAAAGAACTGATGATCTTGAAGTGACTTTCATCTTTCATCACTAATACTGTGTTACGGTGCGGCAACGACAATGTAGTGTGCAAGGGCACTGTGCGACTGTCGCGCAAGTCGACGCCATTCTCAGGACAATTATACTGGATTTCAACTCTGGTCACCGCAAGGACAATGTACTTGTACTCTGTTTCGGACTTCTGTATTGTTTCCTTGAAGCGGATGACATCACATTATCAGGTTTAGTAGATCCGAAGAACTTTACGAAAACGATACGATGAAAGAATTTATGAAATCCAAGATTAGCAATAGCGTCTTTCAGTACATCGGAAGGTGTTCACCGACAACGGTTCCGAATAGCCCTCTTTCTTCGAAGCGGGTCACATTGCTCGCTAGTCTTCTTCATTGCGCTTCCTCCGTAATAAAGTGTTCTTATGAGATCTCAGACAGATTATTTCATGTCAATTCACGAAATCTGTAGCATCAGTATCGTTTTTGGGCGCCGCCACAACATCCGATACGCATGAAACGGAAAGAACTGCTTACGTTCTAAGCCTTGACAAGGCATTCAAAATGCACGGTTCCGACTCTCTTCGGCTTGCATGTTGGCCGTATAATTTGCAGTTTTTATTTTTTATTTTGAGACTTCTGACAAAACTGTAGTGATGTGCCAAACATTGTTATTAAATGTGCATACGATTTTTAATGCTTTTTTGAAATGTGTCCGAGGGTCTTGCTCCACCCTGTAGGTGCCGTTGATTTCGCTCCTTCACGCACTTGGTATGTGGTGTCAGTCTGCCTAACGACGAATTCGACTGGTCGATTTTTTGCTCCGCTGCGGCGAAGACTGGTTTCATTCGGTAGACAATTTGATACGCATGTGTTTCGCTGGTCGCTTTAAATCAGCTCATTCCGCCTCTAGCCCGACCGAGAAACCTCAGATTCAACCGAAACGGATCACAGTTGTTACTGCCTGATCTTGCGATGCCGATAAACAGCGAGCGTTGGGCCCGCTCACTGAATTTGCGGATTTGGTTGCCGAATCGACCAGTGGAAATCTGCACCCTCGAGGACCGCAGGTGTAATGTAGAACGTAAGGGCGTCGGGACTCGACTTCGGAATCCCCATTACATTATGCTGGTATCGCTGTTTAATATAGCACCGTTGCTTAGCATAGAGTAGTAACAAAGAACTTGTTACAAGCTCGCTTATGATACCGTTTCGCACATTTCTGTGCTGCAGGTCTTGCGTACTTTTAGTGTGTCCGGGGGTTTGGTGTTTTTGGTGTTGCTGAGTCCAGGCGAACTGGCTCCAAGACTTCCTTACGGACCGAACTTAGCTGTCCATACATCAAGGCCAAACCCCTAAGCATATAATTTGTCAGAGTTCCGCAGGGAAGCATTTTCGAGCCCCCCCCTCCTCCCATGCTACGCCACTGTCATGCACTCGGCTCTACGCTGGACTCGCCACATTAAGCGTCAAAGCCATTAAGCCAAAGTGCAGTGATGACTCCCTGCGGTTCAATATATTTCTGGCTCATGGGGCCCTTCTCGCAGTTCACAGCGTTGGTACCGGATTCCGGGCCTGCACAGGATTTTCACATTATCGTTAAATATCTTCGGAGCCTGTTTGCTCATAGCCTTCGTCGCTGCCTTGGAGATCCATGGCTGAAACAGGGCAGGCTCTCACTGAAGCTGGAGGACTCCCGATTGAGGTTCTACTTCAAAGGGAAACAGCTTGTCACTTCTTCCATTTGCTTGCGCACAATCACCGTGCGCGTGTCACCAGCTCCTGAGGAAAAATCGCTACCGCCCTGAAAGGGACTTTTATCGAGTAGCACAGATGATATGCCAGAGACTCACTGGCTTCGCAGCTGAGGACGTAACTACGCCGGAAGCCGCTTGGTGTCTTCCGGTCCTGAACATCTTTTAGAGTCTACCGGGATTCCCCATGTTCCCTCCCAAGTCCTTCGTGCCAATTTTTATGCTCTCGTAGAAGAGAAATTGTCCACGTAAACAACGAGAATTAACGAGGCACTTTCGCCATCCATCCGCCATTTTAGAAACGCTGCATTCCTGAGTGCGTTTTTTGCCAGCGTCGTTTGTCGCTGAGAAAAGAGCGACGCTCTGCCGCTCGCAAAACGCCTCATGCGGTTGGTGTTTAAGCCTCGATCGCCCGGAGAGGAGACCGACGTTCCATTTTTCGATGTTTAGTGGCACCGCTGGCTTCCTGCCGGCGGCTTTGCCCTACAATTGACAACTGATATTCTCCCTCATCTATGCTTGCAAGAGTTGATCTAACGCTCGCTTTCCAGATGCACGAAACACCTCTCGTCAAGATGCTGCATTAATTCACCGAATTCGACTCGATGTGGCTTTTACAGCTCGGTGGCGTTACCGCTTGCGACAAGTTGACTCTCCTAGATACCGTAACTGAGGTGATTTGGGAGATCTAGAGCACATCCTCCTTCATTGCCCGCAACCTTTCCGATCCACATACTTTCGAGTGTCTCTGAATCAGCTGGACTCTCGCCCTCTCGCTACGTGAAAATTGTGTGGACCATGGCCAAATCCCGCCCACCAACGCCCCAAGTGCACTTCTAGAGCTTTTTGACACCGTAGGACTTCGGTCCTCCCTGCGAGACGATCGACTCAATATTTCATTTCACTGCATTACCGCCAGCATTGGGGTATAGGGTATCGTCCCTGGCGATGAAACCCCCCCCCCCCCACTCATCATCATTTAAATAAAGTTTAGTGTTCTCTTTTGCTGGTTCCATAGTCACTGTCACGCTATATCGAAGTGCGCAAAATAGCTTCAAATCAAATGCCATTTCGCCTGGCATTGTGGATTCGTGATCAAAGTTTTGTCTCCTAGCATTTTCTTTGCTGCTACTTCTGCGGTCAAAAATTTTGGCCTTCTGATTTGACGATACTGTAGTTTTGCTACCTCAGAAAAGTTCTTCGTTTGTGGGCAAACAAGACACTTTTGGAAGTTATACGCAAGAATCTAGGAATTCATTGAATGCTGAACCTTCTGTGAACACGATTGTCGGATTCTCACCTTCATTCTCGCCTTCGTCAACGGCCAGAAGCCTTACTGCTCCTGCATCCGCGGACAGTGTTGCAGCTGAAAGGAAGTATCAAGCTTAGTAGACTCCTACCGCCTCTACACATGGCCCGGCCCAATTACAAGATTCCGTTAACGTGGCCAGACGATTCGGCCTACAACTCAGCTACTCAGGCTACGTAATGTTAGTTCGTTTGGGGGGGGGTCAGTCAAAATTGACAAATGATCCCGAATTTGCATCTTTATGCATTTGCATCTTTACATCTCGAGTTTTTTGGCCCAATATAGGCCCCCAGTATGATCAGACGTCCAACCATTTGATGAGTCTTTTATTATTATTTTTTTTGCCGCGATTCGATTTGAATAGTCATCCATATAGGTCGGTATGCGTGGGCAGAGCCCACCTGTTGGCCTTCTCAGATAACATGGCAAAACTCCTACGAACCCACGCATATCCACATGTCACGTGCTTCACACGACTCCTTTAGGACTAGTTTCCTCCCCCCCCCCTTGATAACAGTCCTCACACTTTCAAGTGCGCGCCATGTTTCGAACATATTGCTTCACTGTGCTTCTGTCTCTTCATAGCCTTAGGGATGACGTCAACGTACACAAAGAGCACACATTCCCCATACATAATACTTACCGCTAGTTTGTTTCCCGATCTCTGAAACAGTAAATAAAGTCGTGAAATACGATAACAGTAGAAGCAGAGTGCGCTCTGCCACGACAACGTTTAAACACATTCAGAGTGACCGCGCTAAAAGAAAGAGGTTCTGTACCGAGCCTTTCCTTCATCACCGTCGAGAGCGCGACAACGCCTCCGACGACAACACAGATGATGATGAAGCTACAAGCATACACGACCAGGTCAGGAATGACGGGCGCGTTCTTGTCTGGGGGGGCACCTCCGGCGGCTGGTGCCGGTTCGGCCACGGACATTTCCGACGCCCTGCACCGTCATGTTGTTGATACGTGTGGCCCCCGTATGGTCCAGTTGCTGGTTATACTTGTGGTATACTTACATTTTTGCTACTTATATCTGTAGTAGACAAGCAACATTTAGGGGGCTCGACATATTCATTCATAAACTCCGTGCAATATTTGCAACTTCACAGCCGGACTGGCAGCGGGATCATACTAGCGATGGAGGACAAGACTACCACGATTTCCCGTGTGTACCGGCAGTTATTTGCTGTTCCTGAAACCACTATCTAGCAGCCACGACCTCAATCGCCATCGCCGGAGGCTTAGTTGCTCTACCCTGTACTGGTGAAATCGCTACAGACATAGGCGCTAACAGCGGGGTGCGGGGGCGTGACCCTCTCAGATATCTGCCTGGCAGGCACGCACACAAAATGAATATATCGAGAGTTATACTAAGAATGTGTGCGCGCTATGCGAGTAAACATCAAAATCAGCCCATTAACACGGAATCCCAGACACCCTACCCGGTACTCTGCATAGAATGGAGGCGAATACACCGCAGCCGGGAGCTCGGCTTGCCTCCACCTCCCGACGCCCCTGATTGCACATATTTATAGTGTGTAGAAGCAAGGGGTTATGCACCATCCCCACTCAGGCAATTTGAAAACTATAAGATAACGGTAGCAGTAGATAACGGTACGGTACTTACGCAAAGCCAGTTTCTTGTCACCAAAATACTTTAAACATAGTCCCCCAGTGGCGGGTATGAAAAGTTCCGGGAGGCTGAAATGTCCGGCACCGCAGATGGAAGCGAAGACTTCGCAACACGCGGGTTCTCGGGGTGCGCGTGATGCTCGCTGAGCTGACGGCAAGCTCGTGATGGCGATGGCTATAGTGCAAGGGCAACAACCCTCGCGCAATATGTCATACGGACACGGTTAGTCAACATGCCTTCGTGTCTGCACGTCGGGATCAGAGCAGGGGATGGACACTGACACCACTCATTCGGTTGGAATCTCAGATAACCACGTCGCCCGGCTCACGTCAGCAAACCTTACATCCAGGCAGCATTTGGGAGGGTGGCATGTTATTTTGTAACGGGCGATCTGCCGGCCCACATGGGTCAGTAAATGCTGTACGAAAAGAAAACAAAGATGGCCCGCCCCACAGACAGCAACCACGCGTTGCGAAGGAAAATGAAAATGGCCATTTCGAAATCTAGACGAAGCGCTAGGGTAGAAAAGAAGCATGTTGTTATCCATGGAGAACACAGTCTGAGATTGCGCAGCACACAAACAGGGACGATGCAGACGACAGCTCGAACCAGCGAACCAGCTTCTTTGAGCGGTCGTCTTTGTCGTTCCTGTTTGTTTCCTGCCCAAGCTCAGGCTGTGTTCTTCGTGGATCTCACCCACCAGCTGGCCTGCCGTCTATGCATTCCTCTCCATCATGTCGTCGTACTTTCCCGCGCACTGTCTAAAAGATTGCTTAACAGTCGCATCCAGAAACCCATATATGAAACCGATACAACTGTGTTCAGCATCGGCAGACAATCTATTCGTCTCATTTTTTCGTCCGAAAAGTGCTTAGCTATTAAATTAACGAATTTTAAAGATCAGCGCTGCTTCTGCGGTTGCAAAAGCTCCAGCGCCATGACGTTACTCCCTTAGCGGAGGAGTGAGAGGGCGGCGCTCAGAGGAGGAAAGGCGCCGTCCAGACTTTGGGCAAAACAGTTCACTTTTGTGAACTAATCCATTCAGCTCAGTTCAGTCTAGCGGGCCGTTCAAAATAGTGGTTCAATCGTTCACAACTCCGTGACGTCATAGCGTCACGTGTTTGATAGTGACGTCACGGAGTGTGTCAATTCAGCTCACGCGTTCAAATCCCAAGGCCCATCTCTGAAGCTGAATTATTACCCTGGACTAAAAAATGCCATGGCATATGATTGAATTACAAGGTTTATCCTCGTAATCTATTTGAAATATTGCATTTAATTTATATACTGAAATAAACAACAACAACAACTTTATTTCGAGACGATGGATGGGCAGTTTCATCGCCAGGGGCGGTACTCTACCCCATTGCTGGTGGTGATGGGGGAAATGAAATAATGAGCCCCTTCACAATATCGATCGATGTCCTATGATCCAATGAAATATAAAAAAAATTGAATCCATCGTAAGATAAACGCTGAACATGCAATTACGAGCCCTCCGCTGTATGGGCGATCGCTGCTCCATTTCTTTCAGCTGTGATTCGCGGACTCTTTCATTTTTTGCTCCTATTTGCTGTTCGAATTATCTGTTTTGTCACAGTATAAAAGGTTACACTTGTGTATGATCATGGTGCGGTCATCCATTTCACTATATTTTACAGACTGGCCTTCGTTTTCGTTCGTGCTGGTCTGACATTCTAACTTTACGTCAATTTATGGGGCGTAAGCTTCTTTCCCGCGAGATTGATCATGTATACGCGTACGGGGAGAGCCTGCCACATGATAGACTCCACCGTACTGCGTACTTCCATGAGAGGCTATAAACTATCTAGTAGATACACGTGTTCTTTAGAAGATCTCCAAAGGCCCTTAACCCAATAGTCACTAACAGCATGCAAGCATCAGCACGACAAAAGCCGAACACGGGTACCGAAACTCGTTGGTTCAATCTCCATATAGCCCCGAACTGCCGCTGATGGATCACTAATTGCAACTAAAATAGACATTCGACCACCGAATGGCGACAAAAAGAGAAAACAAAACACAATATTAATTAATCGAAATGTTAATGTCCCTCGTCAGATCGGCTACAACCACGCTTTCCTTAACGTTTGAGTGAACCGTTTACAAATGGTTCCTTCGCGAACAGTCGGAGCCAACGCATTCATTCAGACCTGCTCCCGGAGAGCCATTCGAGGCGTACGAATCATTCACAGGCGAAAGGCGAGCGAACTAAGCCGAGCCGTTCATTCTGTGACCTGTTCCGTGAGAGCCGTTCGTGGCGAACGAAATCATTCACAGGCGCGCACCGAGCGAACTAAGTTGACCCTTTCGTTCTGTGACCTGCTTCCTGAGAGTCGTTCGAGGCGAACGAATCATGCACAGGTGAAGGGCGAACTAACTAAACCGACCCGTTCATTCTGTGACCTGCTCCCTGGGAGCCATTCCTGGCGAAATAATCATTCACAGGCGAACGGCTAGCGAACAAAGCCGACCCGTTCATTCTGTGACCTGTTCCCTGAGAGCCATTGGAGGAGAACGAGTCGTTCATAGTCGAATGGCGAGCGAACTAAGCCGTCCCTATCATTCTGTTACCTCCTCCCGGAGAGCCATTCGAGGCGAACGAATCATTCACAGGCGAACTGCGAGCGAAATAAGACGGCCGTGTGTCCTGCGCAATGAGAGTCATTCGAGTCTAACGAATCATTCATAGGCGAACGGCGAGCGAACTAAGCCGACCTGTTCGTTCTGTGACCTGCTCCCTGAGAGTCATTTGAGGCGAACGAACCATTCATAGGCGAACGGGGAGCGAACTAAGCCGACCCGTTCATTCTGTGAACTACTTCCTAGGAGTCATTCGATCCGAACGATTATTCACAGGCGAACAGCCAGCAAACTAAGCCGAATCGTTCATTTTGTGACATGCTCCCTGTGAGCCGTTCGAGGCGAACGGCGAACGAACTAAGCCAACTCGTTCATTCTGTGACCTGTTCCCTGAGTGCCGTTCGAGGCAAACGAAGCATTCACAGGCGAACGGCGCGCGAACTAAGCCGACCCGATCATTCTGTGACCTGCTTCCTGAGAGCCAGTCGAGGCGAACGAATCATTCACAGGCGAACGGCGAGCGAACTAAGCCAACCCGTTCATTCTGCCAACTGCTCCCGGAAAGCCATTCGAGGCGAACAATCATTCACAGGCGCATGGCGAGCGAACTAAGCCGACCCGTTCGTTCTGTGATCTGCTCCCTGAGAGTCATTCGAGCCGAACGAATCATTCACAGGCGAAAGGAGAGCGAAAGAAGACGACACGTTCGTTCTGTGACCTGCTCCCGGAGAGTCATTCGAGCCGAACGAATCATTCATAGGCGAACGGAGAGCGAAGTAAGCCGACCCATTCGTTCTGTGAGCTGCTCCCTGAGAGTCGTTTGAGGGGAACGAATCATTCACAGGCGAACCGCGTGTAAATTAAGCGGACCCGTTGATTCTGCGACCTGCTCCCGGAGAGTCCTTCGAGGCGAGCGAATCATTCACAGGCGAACGGCGAGCGAATTAACCCGACCCGTCCATTCTGCGACCTGCTTTTTTTTTTTTTTTATTGAACTGACAACATCGTAATAAACATGGTAAGGCACTATATACCAGTCGGATCATAGCTACAAGCTAGTGCGATCCGATAATATTTTTCAACGTTTAGTTATTCAAACGCGGCAGTTACATTAAGAAAAAGATTGGCTGAGGAAACACATTTATACAAGCGCTAAGATTACACAATAACAAAAATATAAATATATATCATCAACCCTTCTTACTGACATCACTATAACGATATATTCAATAAGAATCGAACAGAAACCTCCGGACGGCTAATTTGAAGTGTTTGGCTACAACGACATCAAGGGGCAAGGAATTCCACTTTATGACCCCTTGGTGTTGGAGAAGGCGCTTACCATATATATTTGAGAAACACTGTACAATAAAGTGATGTTCCAATACAGTACGGCTTGTGCGAGTAACTGAAACTAACTTGATACCATCAATTATTCCCTCATTTAGTATACAAAAATTAACCATTAACACAGTTCGCTCAAAGCGCAGTAAATTGAAAGGTAAAATGTGTAACGTCTTATATATGCATGAATAAGATTGTCTGTTATATGTATTGGATATAATGCGAACTGCTCTATTCTGCAAGACCTCAACCGGTTTAAGATAAGATTGATACGTGTGCCCCCACGATTCTACACAGTACAGCAAATGACATTGGATGAGCACAAAATACAGACTTTTCAGGACAGCAGTTGGGAACAGTCGACGTGCTCTGAACAGTGCTCCATTTGCTCTTGATAATTTAGTGCATACATTTTCTATATGTGGCTTCCAGTGCAAGTGGGAGTCCAAAATTACACCAAGGTTTTCTGAGAGCCGTTCGACAGGAACGAATCAATTGCAGTCGAACAGCGAGCGAACTAAGCCAAACCGTTCATTCTGTGAATTGCTCGAGGCGAACGTGCCCTTCGCAGGTGAACGGCGAGCGAAGTAATCTGGCCCGTTCATCCCGTCACCTGCTCCCTGAGAGGCATTCGAGGCGAACGGGGAGCGAACTAAGCCAAACCGTTCATTCTGTGACCTGCTCCCTGAGAGTCGTTCGCAGCGAACGGCGAACGGCGTGCGAACTAAGCCGACCCGTTCATTTTGTGACGTTCTCTCGCAGAGACATTCGAGGCGAACGAACCGTTCGCATGTGAACGGCGAGCGAACAAAGCCAACCCGTTCATTCTGTGACCTGCTCCCGGAGAGCCATTCTAGGCGAACGAATCGTTCGCAGGTTAACGGTGAGGGAACTGATCAGACCCGTTCCTTCTGTGACCTGCTCCCGGAGAGCCATTCGAGGCGAACGAATCATTCATAGGCCAACAGCGAGCGAACTAAGCCGACCCGTTGATTCTGTGACCTGTTGCCTGAGTGCCGTTCGAGGCGAACGAAGCATTTACAGGCGAAAGGCGAGCAAGCTAAGCCAACCCGATCATTCTGTGACCTGCTCCCTGAGAGCCAGTCGAGGGGAACGAATCATTGACAGGGAAACGGCAAGAGATCTAAGACGACCCGTTCATTCTGTGACCTGCTCCCGGAGAACCATTCGAGCCGAACGAATCATTGATAGGCGAACGGCGAGCGAACTAAGCCGACCCGTTCATTCTGTGACCTGCTCCTGGAGAGCAATTCAGGCAAACGAATCATTCACGGGCGAACGGCGAGGAACTAAGCCGACCCGTTCATTCTTTGACATGCTCCATGAGAGTCGTTCGAGGCAAACGAATCATTCACAGGCGAACGGCGAGCGACCTAGTCCGACCCGTTCATTCTGTGACCTGTTGCCTGAGTGCCGTTCGAGGCGAACGAAGCATTTACAGGCGAACGGCGAGCAAGCTAAGCCAAACCGATCATTCTGTGACCTGCTCCCTGAGAGCCTGTCCAGGGGAACGAATCATTCACAGGGAAACGGCAAGAGATCTAAGACGACCCATGAATTCCCAGACCTACTCCCTGAGAGTCGTTCGAGGCGAACGAATGTTGCTCAGGTGAAGGGCCAGTGAACTAAGATAACCCGTTCATTCTGTGACGTGCTCCCGGACAGACATTCAGGCGAACGAATCATTCACAGGCGAACAGCGAGCAAACTATGCCGACCCTTTCCTTCTGTAACCTGCTCCCTGGGAGCCATTCGAGCCGAACGAATCATTCATAGGCGGACGGCGAGCGAACTAAGCCGACCTGTTCGTTCTGTGACCTGCTACCTAAGAGCCGTTTGAGGCGAACGAATCATTCATAGCCGAACTGAGAGCCAGTCGAGGCGAAGGGTGAGAGATCTCAGACGACCCGTTCATTCTGTGACCTGTTCCGTGAGTGCCGTTCGAGGCGAATGAATCATTCACAGGCGAACGGGGAGCGAACTAAGCCAAACCGTTCATTCTGTGACCTGCTCCGTGAGAGTCGTTCGCGGCGAACGGCGAACGGCGTGTGAACTAAGCCGAACCGTTCATTTTGTGACGTGCTCTCGCAGAGGCATTCAAGGCGAACGAACCGTTCGCATGTGAACGGCGAGCGAAATAATCCGACCCGTTCATTCTGTCATCTGCTCCCTGAGAGCCATTCGAGGCGAACGAATCTTTCACAGGCGAACGGCGAGCGAACTAAGCCGAGCCGTTCCTTCTGTGACATGCTCCCTGAGAGCCATTCGAGGCGAACGAATCATTCACAGGCGAACGGGGAGCGAACTAAGCCGACCCGTTCCTTCTGTGACCTGCTCCCTGAGAGCAAGTCGAGGCGAACGAATCGTTCACAGGCGAACAGCGAGCGAACTAAGCCAACCCGTTCATTCTGTGACCTGCTCCCGGAGAGCCATTCGAGGCGAACGAATCGTTCGCAGGTGAACGGTGAGGGAGCTAATCAGACCCGTTCCTTCTATGACCTGCTCCCGGAGAGCCATTCGAGGCGAACGTCGAGCGAACTAAGCCAAACCGTTCATTCTGTGACGTGCTCTCGCAGAGACATTCGAGGCGAACGAACCGTTCGCATGTGAACGGCCAGCGAAATAATCCGACCCGTTCATTCTGTCATCTGCTCCCTGAGAGCCATTCGAGGCGAACGAATCTTTCACAGGCGAGCGGCGAGCGAACTAAGCCAGCCCGTTCATTCTGTGACCTGCTCCCGGAGAGCCATTCGAGGCGAACGAATCGTTCGCAGGTGAGCGGTGAGGGAACTGATCAGACCCGTTCCTTCTGTGACCTATTCCCTGAGAGCCATTCGAGGCGAACGAATTATTCACAGGCGAACGGGGAGCGAACTAAGCCGACCCGTTCATTCTGTGACCTGCTCCCTGAGAGCAAGTCGAGGCGAACACCGAGCGAACTAAGCCAACCTGTTCATTCTGTGACCTGCTCCCGGAGAGCCATTCTAGGCGAACGAACGATTCACACGCGAACGGCGAGCTAGCTAATCCGACCCGTTCATTCCGCGACCTGCTTCCTGACAGTCGTTCGAGCCGAACGAATCATTCATAGGCCAACAGCGAGCGAACAAAGCAGACCCGTTCATTCTGTGACCTGCTTCCTGAGAGTCATTCGAGCCGAACGAATCATTCACAAGCGAACGGCGAGCAAACTAAGCCGACCCGTTGATTCTGCTACTTGCTCCCTACGAGTCCTTCGAGGCGAGCGAATCATTCACAATCGAACGGGGAGCTAACTAAGTGGTCCCGTTCATTTTGTGACGTGCTCTCGGAGACACATTCGAGGTGAATGAACCATTCACAGATGAACGGCGAGCGACCTAATCCGACCCGTTCATTCTGTGACCTGTTGCCTGAGTGCCGTTCGAGGGGAACGAATCATTGACAGGGAAACGGCAAGAGATCTAAGACGACCCGTGAATTCCCAGACCTGCTCCCTGAGGGTCGTTCGAGGCGAACGAATGTTGCTCAGGTGAAGGGCCAGTGAACTACGATAACCCGTTCATTCTGTAACCTGCTTCCGGGCAGACATTCAGGCGAACGAATCATTCACAGGCGAACAGCGAGCGAACTAAGCCGACTCGTTCATTCTGTGACCTGCTCCCGGAGAGCCATTCGAGCCGAACGAATCATTCATAGGCGAACGGCGAGCGAACTAAGCCGACCCGTTCATTCTGTGACCTGCTCCTGGAGAGCCATTCCAGGCGAACGAATCGTTGACAGGCGAACGGCGAGCAAACTATGCCGACCCTTTCATTCTGTGACCTGCTTCATGCGAGTCGTGCACAGGTGAAGGGCGAATTAACTATGCCGACCCGTTCATTCCGTGACCTGCTCCCTGGGAGCCATTCGAGCCGAACGAATCATTCATAGGCGGACGTCGAGCGAACTAAGCCGACCTGTTCGTTCTGTGACCTGCTACCTAAGAGCCGTTTGAGGCGAACGAATCATTCATAGCCGAACTAAGAGCCAGTCGAGGCGAACGGCGAGAGGACTAAGACGACCCGTTCATTGTGCGATCTGCTCCCTGAGAGCCATTCGAGGCGAACGAATTATTCACAGGCGAACGGCGAGCCAACTAATCCGACCGGGTAACTCTGTGACCGGCTCCCTGAGAGTCGTTCGAGGCGAACGAATCATTCACAGGGGAACGGCAAGAGAACTAAAACGACCCGTTCATTCTGTGACATGCTCCCTGAGAGCCATTCGAGGCGAACGAATCATTCACAGGCGAACGGCGAGTGAATTAAGCCGACCCGACCATTCTATGACCTGCTCCCTGAGAGCCAGTCGAGACGAAGGGTGAGAGATCTAAGACGACCCGTTCATTCTGTGACCTGTTCCGTGAGTGCCGTTCGAGGCGAACGAATCATTCACAGGCGAACGGGGAGCGAACTAAGCCAAACCGTTCATTTTGTGACGTGCTCTCGCAGAGACATTCGAGGCGAACGAACCGTTCGCATGTGAACGGCGAGCGACATAATCCGACCCGTTCATTCTGTCATCTGCTCCCTGAGAGCCATTCGAGGCGAACGAATCTTTCACAGGCGAACGGCGAGCGAACTAAGCCGAGCCGTTCCTTCTCTGACATGCTCCCTGAGAGCCATTCGAGGCGAACGAATGATTCACAGGCGAACGAGGAGCGAACTAAGCCGACCCGTTCATTCTGTGACCTGCTCCCTGAGAGCAAGTCGAGGCGAACGAATCGTTCACAGGCGAACAGCGAGCGAACTAAACCAACCCGTTCATTCTGTGACCTGCTCCCGGAGAGCCATTCGAGGCGAACGAATCATTCACAGGCGAACGGCGAGCGAATTAAGCCGACTCGTTCCTTCTTTGACCTGCTCCCTGAGAGTCATTCGAGCCGAACGAATCATTCATAGGCCAACAGCGAGCGAACTAAGCAGACCCGTTCATTCTGTGACCTGCTTCCTGAGAGTCATTCGAGCCGAACGAATCATTCACAGGCGAAAGGCGAGCGAACTATGCCGACCCGTTCATTCTATGACCTGCTTCCTAAGAGTCATTCGAGGCGAACGAATCATTCACAGGCGAACGGTGAGCGAACTAAGCCGACCCGTTCATTTTGTGACGTGCTCTCGGAGAGACATTCGAGGTCAACGAACCGTTAGCGGATGAACGGTGAGCGACCTAATCCGACCCGTTCATTCTGTGACCTGTTGCCTGAGTGCCGTTCGAGGCGAACGAAGCATTTACAGGCGAACGTCGAGCAAGCTAAGCCAACCCGATCATTCTGTGACCTGCTCCCTGAGAGCCAGTCGAGGGGAACGAATCATTCACAGGGAAACGGCAAGAGATCTAAGACGACCCGTGAATTCCCAGACCTGCTTCCTGAGAGTCGTTCGAGGTGAACGATTGTTGCTCAGGTGAAGGGCCAGTGAACTAAGATAACCCGTTCATTCTGTGACCTGCTCCCGGACAGACATTCAGGCGAACGAATCATTCGCAGGCGAACAGCGAACGAACTAAGCCGACCCGTTCATTCTGTGACCTGCTCCCGGAGAGCCATTCGAGCCGAACGAATCATTCATAGGCGAACGGCGAGCCAACTAAGCCGACCCGTTCATTCTGTGATCTGCTCTCGGACAGACATTCAGGCAAACGAATCATCCACAGGCGAACAGCGAGCGAACTAAGCCGACCCGTTCATTCTGTGACCTGCACCTGGAGAGCCATTCGAGGCGAACGGCGAGCAAACTATGCCGACCATTTCATTCTGTGACCTGCTTCCTGCGAGTCGTGCACAGGTGAAGGGCGAATTAACTATGCCGACCCGTTCATTCCGTGACGTGCTCCCGGGGAGCCATTCAAGACGAACGAATCGTGCACAGGTGAAGGGCGAACTAACTAAGCCTACCCGTTCACTATGTGGCCTGCTCCCTGGGAGCCATTCGAGCCGAACGAATCATTCATAGGCGAACGGCGAGTGAACTAAGCCGACCTGTTCGTTCTGTGACCTGCTACCTAAGAGCCGTTTGAGGCGAACGAATCATTCATAGCCGACCTGAGAGCCAGTCGAGGCGAACGGCGAGAGGACTAAGACGACCCGTTCATTGTGCGATCTGCTCCCTGAGAGCCATTGGAGGCGAACGAATTAGTCACAGGCGAACAGCAAGCCAACTAATCCGACCGGGTAATTCTGTGGCCTGCTCCCTGAGAGTCGTTCGAGGCGAACGAATCATTCACAGGGGAACGGCAAGAGAACTAAAACGACCCGGTCATTCTGTGACATGCTCCCTGAGAGCCATTCGAGGCGAACGAATCATTCACAGGCGAACGGCGAGCGAAGTAAGCCGGCCCGATCATTCTGTGACCTGCTCCCTGAGAGCCAGTCGAGACGAAGGGCGAGAGATCTAAGACGACCCGTTCATTCTGTGACCTGTTCCGTGAGTGCCGCTCGAGGCGAACGAATCATTCACAGGCGAACGGGAAGAGAACTAAGACGACCCGTTCATTCTATGACATGTTCCGTGAGAGCCATTCGAGGCGAACGAATCATTCACAGGCGAACGGTGAGCGAACTAAGTCGACCCGATCATCCTGTGACCTGCTCCCTGAGAGGCATTCGAGGCGAATGAATCGTTCACAGGCGAACGGGGAGCGAACTAAGCCGACCCGTTCATTTTGTGACGTGCTCTCGGAGAGACATTCGAGGTCAACGAACCGTTCGCAGATGAACGGTGAGCGACCTAATCCGACCCGTTCATTCTGTGACCTGTTGCCTGAGTGCCGTTCGAGGCGAACGAAGCATTTACAGGCGAACGTCGAGCAAGCTAAGCCAACCCGATCATTCTGTGACCTGCTCCCTGAGAGCCAGTCGAGGGGAACGAATCATTCACAGGGAAACGGCAAGAGATCTAAGACGACCCGTGAATTCCCAGACCTGCTTCCTGAGAGTCGTTCGAGGTGAACGATTGTTGCTCAGGTGAAGGGCCAGTGAACTAAGATAACCCGTTCATTCTGTGACCTGCTCCCGGACAGACATTCAGGCGAACGAATCATTCACAGGCGAACAGCGAACGAACTAAGCCGACCCGTTCATTCTGTGACCTGCTCCCGGAGAGCCATTCGAGACGAACGAATCATTCATAGGCGAACGGCGAGCCAACTAAGCCGACCCGTTCATTCTGTGACCTGCTCTCGGACAGACATTCAGGCAAACGAATCATCCACAGGCGAACAGCGAGCGAACTAAGCCGACCCGTTCATTCTGTGACCTGCACCTGGAGAGCCATTCGAGGCGAACGGCGAGCAAACTATGCCGACCATTTCATTCTGTGACCTGCTTCCTGCGAGTCGTGCACAGGTGAAGGGCGAATTAACTATGCCGACCCGTTCATTCCGTGACGTGCTCCCGGGGAGCCATTCGAGACGAACGAATGGTGCACAGGTGAAGGGCGAACTAACTAAGCCTACCCGTTCATTATGTGGCCTGCGCCCTGGGAGCCATTCGAGCCGAACGAATCATTCATAGGCGAACGGCGAGCGAACTAAGCCGACCTGTTCGTTCTGTGACCTGCTACCTAAGAGCCGTTTGAGGCGAACGAATCATTCATAGCCGACCTGAGAGCCAGTCGAGGCGAACGGCGAGAGGACTAAGACGACCCGTTCATTGTGCGATCTGCTCCCTGAGAGCCATTGGAGGCGAACGAATTAGTCACAGGCGAACAGCAAGCCAACTAATCCGACCGGGTAATTCTGTGGCCTGCTCCCTGAGAGTCGTTCGAGGCGAACGAATCATTCACAGGGGAACGGCAAGAGAACTAAAACGACCCGGTCATTCTGTGACATGCTCCCTGAGAGCCATTCGAGGCGAACGAATCATTCACAGGCGAACGGCGAGCGAAGTAAGCCGGCCCGATCATTCTGTGACCTGCTCCCTGAGAGCCAGTCGAGACGAAGGGCGAGAGATCTAAGACGACCCGTTCATTCTGTGACCTGTTCCGTGAGTGCCGCTCGAGGCGAACGAATCATTCACAGGCGAACGGGAAGAGAACTAAGACGACCCGTTCATTCTATGACATGTTCCGTGAGAGCCATTCGAGGCGAACGAATCATTCACAGGCGAACGGTGAGCGAACTAAGTCGACCCGATCATCCTGTGACCTGCTCCCTGAGAGGCATTCGAGGCGAATGAATCGTTCACAGGCGAACGGGGAGCGAACTAAGCCAAACCGTTCATTCTGTGACCTGCTCCCTGAGGGTCGTTCGCGGCAAACGGCGTGCGAACTAAGCCGACCCGTTCCTTTTGTGACGTGCTCTCGCAGAGACATTCGAGGCGAACGAACCGTTCGCATGTGAACGGCGAGCGAAATAATCCGACCCGTTCACTCTGTCATCTGCTCCCTGAGAGCCATTCGAGGCGAACGAATCTTTCACAGGCGAACGGCGAGCGAACTAAGCCAGCCCGTTCATTCTGTGACCTGCTCCCGGAGAGCCATTCGAGGCGAACGAATCGTTCGCAGGTGAGCGGTGAGGGAACTGATCAGACCCGTTCCTTCTGTGACCTATTCCCTGAGAGCCATTCGAGGCGAACGAATGATTCACAGGCGAACGGGGAGCGAACTAAGCCGACCCGTTCATTCTGTGACCTGCTCCCTGAGAGCAAGTCGAGGCGACGAATCGTTCACAGGCGAACAGCGAGCGAACTAAGCCAACCCGTTCATTCTGTGACCTGCTCCCGGAGAGCCATTCGAGGCGAACGAATCATTCACAGGCGACCGGCGAGCGAACTAAGCCGACTCGTTCCTTCTTTGACCTGCTCCCTGAGAGTCATTCGAGCCGAACGAATCATTCATAGGCCAACAGCGAGCGAACTAAGCAGACCCGTTCATTCTGTGACCTGCTTCCTGAGGGTCATTCGAGCCGAACGAATCATTCACAGGCGAAAGGCGAGCGAACTATGCCGACCCGTTCATTCTATGACCTGCTTCCTAAGAGTCATTCGAGGCGAACGAATCATTCACAAGCGAACGGCGAGCAAACTATGCCGACCCGTTGATTCTGCTACCTGCTCCCTACGAGTCCTTCGAGGCGAGCGAATCATTCACAGGCGAACGGTGAGCGAACTAAGCCGACCCGTTCATTTTGTGACGTGCTCTCGGAGAGACATTCGAGGTGAACGAACCGTTCGCAGATGAACGGTGAGCGACCTAATCCGACCCGTTCATTCTGTGACCTGTTGCCTGAGTGCCGTTCGAGGCGAACGAAGCATTTACAGGCGAACGTCGAGCAAGCTAAGCCAACCCGATCATTCTGTGACCTGCTCCCTGAGAGCCAGTCGAGGGGAACGAATCATTCACAGGGAAACGGCAAGAGATCTAAGACGACCCGTGAATTCCCAGACCTGCTTCCTGAGAGTCGTTCGAGGTGAACGATTGTTGCTCAGGTGAAGGGCCAGTGAACTAAGATAACCCGTTCATTCTGTGACCTGCTCCCGGACAGACATTCAGGCGAACGAATCATTCACAGGCGAACAGCGAACGAACTAAGCCGACCCGTTCATTCTGTGACCTGCTCCCGGAGAGCCATTCGAGACGAACGAATCATTCATAGGCGAACGGCGAGCCAACTAAGCCGACCGTTCATTCTGTGACCTGCTCTCGGACAGACATTCAGGCAAACGAATCATCCACAGGCGAACAGCGAGCGAACTAAGCCGACCATTTCATTCTGTGACCTGCTTCCTGCGAGTCGTGCACAGGTGAAGGGCGAATTAACTATGCCGACCCGTTCATTCCGTGACGTGCTCCCGGGGAGCCATTCGAGACGAACGAATCGTGCACAGGTGAAGGGCGAACTAACTAAGCCTACCCGTTCATTATGTGGCCTGCTCCCTGGGAGCCATTCGAGCCGAACGAATCATTCATAGGCGAACGGCGAGCGAACTAAGCCGACCTGTTCGTTCTGTGACCTGCTACCTAAGAGCCGTTTGAGGCGAACGAATCATTCATAGCCGACCTGAGAGCCAGTTGAGGCGAACGGCGAGAGGACTAAGACGACCCGTTCATTGTGCGATCTGCTCCCTGAGAGCCATTGGAGGCGAACGAATTAGTCACAGGCGAACAGCAAGCCAACTAATCCGACCGGGTAATTCTGTGGCCTGCTCCCTGAGAGTCGTTCGAGGCGAACGAATCATTCACAGGGGAACGGCAAGAGAACTAAAACGACCCGGTCATTCTGTGACATGCTCCCTGAGAGCCATTCGAGGCGAACGAATCATTCACAGGCGAACGGCGAGCGAAGTAAGCCGGCCCGATCATTCTGTGACCTGCTCCCTGAGAGCCAATGGAGACGAAGGGCGAGAGATCTAAGACGACCCGTTCATTCTGTGACCTGTTCCGTGAGTGCCGCTCGAGGCGAACGAATCATTCACAGGCGAACGGGAAGAGAACTAAGACGACCCGTTCATTCTGTGACATGTTCCGTGAGAGCCATTCGAGGCGAACGAATCATTCACAGGCGAACGGTGAGCGAACTAAGTCGACCCGATCATCCTGTGACCTGCTCCCTGAGAGGCATTCGAGGCGAATGAATCGTTCACAGGCGAACGGGGAGCGAACTAAGCCAAACCGTTCATTCTGTGACCTGCTCCCTGAGGGTCGTTCGCGGCGAACGGCGTGCGAACTAAGCCGACCCGTTCCTTTTGTGACGTGCTCTCGCAGAGACATTCGAGGCGAACGAACCGTTCGCATGTGAACGGCGAGCGAAATAATCCGACCCGTTCACTCTGTCATCTGCTCCCTGAGAGCCATTCGAGGCGAACGAATCTTTCACAGGCGAACGGCGAGCGAACTAAGCCGAGCCGTTCCTTCTGTGACATGCTCCCTGAGAGCCATTCGAGGCGAACGAATCATTCACAGGCGAACGGGGAGCGAACTAAGCCGACCCGTTCATTCTGTGACCTGCTCCCTGAGAGCAAGTCGAGGCGAACGAATCGCTCACAGGCGAACAGCGAGCGAACTAAGCCAACCCGTTCATTCTGTAACCTGCTCCCGGAGAGCCATTCGAGGCGAACGAATAGTTCGCAGGTGAACGGTGAGGGAACTAATCAGACCCGTTCCTTCTATGACCTGCTCCCGGAGAGCCATTCGAGGGGAACGAATCATTCACAGGCTAACGGCGAGCGAACTGAGCCGACTCGTTCCTTCTTTGACCTCCTCCCTGAGAGTCATTCGAGCCGAACGAATCATTCATAGGCCAACAGCGAGCGAACTAAGCAGACCCGTTCATTCTGTGACCTGCTTCCTGAGAGTCATTCGAGCCGAACGAATCATTCACAGGCGAAAGGCGAGCGAACTATGCCGACCCGTTCATTCTATGACCTGCTTCCTAAGAGTCATTCGAGGCGAACGAATCCTTCACAAGCGAACGGCGAGCAAACTAAGCCGACCCGTTGATTCTGCTACCTGCTCCCTACGAGTCCTTCGAGGCGAGCGAATCATTCACAGGCGAACGGTGAGCGAACTAAGTCGACCCGTTCATTTTGTGACGTGCTCTCGGAGAGACATTCAAGGTGAACGAACCGTTCGCAGATGAACGGCGAGCGACCTAATCCGACCCGTTTATTCTGTGACCTGTTGCCTGAGTGCCGTTCGAGGCGAACGAAGCATTTACAGGCGAACGGCAAGCAAGCTAAGCCAACCCGATGATTCTGTGACCTGCTCCCTGAGAGCCAGTCGAGGGGAACGAATCATTCACAGGGAAACGGCAAGTGATCTAAGACGACCCGTGAATTCCCAGACCTGCTCCCTGAGAGTCGTTCGAGGCAAACGAATGTTGCTCAGGTGAAGGGCCAGTGAACTAAGATAACCCGTTCATTCTGTGACCTGCTCACGGACAGACATTCAGGCGAACGAATCATTCACAGGCGAACAGCGAGCGAACTAAGCCGACCCGTTCATTTTGTGACCTTCTCCCGGAGAGCCATTCGAGCCGAATGAATCATTCATAGGCGAACGGCGAGCGAACTAAGCCGACCTGTTCGTTCTGTGACCTGCTACCTAAGAGCCGTTTGAGGTGAACGAATCATTTATAGCCGAACGGCGAGCGAACTAAGCCGACCCGTTCATTCTGTGACCTCCTTCCTGAGAGTCATTCGAGCCGAAAGACTCATTCACAGGCGAAGGGCGAGCGAACTAAGCCGACGCATTCGTTCGGTGATCTGTCCCCTGAGAGTCGTTCGTGACGAACGACTCGTTCACAGGCGAACGGCGAGCGAACTAAACCGACCCGTTCATTCTGTGAACTGCTTTCTGAGAGCCATTCGAGGCGAACGAACGATTCACACGCGAACGGCGAGCTAGCTGAGCCGACCCGTTCATTCCGCGACCTGCTTCCTGAGAGTCGTTCGAGGCGAACGAATTATTCACAGGCGAACGGCGAGCGACCTAAGCCGATCCGTTCATTTTGTGACCTGCTCCAGAGCCATTCGAGGCGAACGAACGATTCACACGCGAACGGCGAGCGAACTAAGCCGACCCGTTCATGCTGTGACCTGCTCGCGGAGAGCCATTCAAGGCGAACCGCGAGCGACCTAAGCCGATTCGTTCATTTTGTGACCTGTTCCCTGAGAGCCATTCGAGGCGAACGAATTATTCGCAGGCGGAAGGCGAGTGACCTAAGCCGATCCGTTCAGTTTGTGACCTGCTCCCTGAGATCCATTCGAGGCGAACGAACGATTCACACGCGAACGATGAGCGAAGTAAGCCGACCCGTTCATTCTTCGACCTGCTTCCTGAGAGTCGTTCGAGGTGAGCGTGTAGCGGCATCGCCATTACCATTCCCGCGCACCAATAACCTAGGCGCGCGGGTAATAAAAACCTTTGCCTCGGCCAGCTCGGGTTCTAGTTCGACTGGCCTGGCTCTCACGGCAACCTGTGTCTAGTCTACCTCTTTCTCCGACATTGGTGACCCGGACGTTCCTTTCTGGAACGACGCTACTTTCCCTTTTCCGTCGGCGATGCATCAAGGCGACCCACCTCCGTCGTCGTCTAGCACAGGTTCCCTACAGCCCAACTCTGACGGACAACAGCACCATGTAGGAGCCATCGCCGTTAAACTTCCAGCCTACTGGGATCGCAATCCAGCTATCTGGTTCGCCCAGGCGGACGCCCAGTTCCATCTGGCCGGTGTGACTGCTCAGACCACTCGTTTCTATCATGTCATCTCCGCCCTGTCTCCCGCGGCCGCCGAGGAAGTACAAGATCTGATAATCTCTCCCCCAACGCAGAACGCGTATGACCAACTCAAGTCTGCCCTGCTGAAGCGTACGTCCGCCTCCGACCGTGACCGTCTGAGGCAGCTCTTATCGGCGGAAGAGCTCGGTGACAGGCGGCCTACCCAGCTCTTGCGCCGCATGAAGCAGCTCTTGGGAGATGACGCTCCGCAGGCCGGCGACAAATTCTTGCGTCAGCTGTTCATGCAGCGCTTACCCAATAACGTGCAGATGGTCTTGGCAGCAGCCGCGAATCTTCCCATCGACGAGCTCGCCACCCTCGCGGATGCTGTCATGGAGGTTGCCTCATCTCCTTCTCTTTCCGTTCTCGAGCAACCGGCTACCCAGACTAGAGGGCGAGCGGTTCCCCCAGCCATTCCGCCCATCCCAGAAGCTTGTCCTTCGGTTTCCCAACCCACTCCAGCCACCGAAGCTATACTCCAGCAGGTCAATAGCCTTACGCAATTGGTTGCGACGCTGGTTGCTCGCCCACGATCCCCGAGCCCCCGTCGCCCAAGGTTCCGCAGAGGTTCCCCGTCGCCACGGCGATCGCGATCTCGTTCTGCGAATCAGGATGGCCTCTGTTGGTACCACCATCGCTTCGGTGCCGAAGCCCACCACTGCTTGCTCCCCTGTTCTTGGACGGGAAACCCGCCGGCCCCCCACTAATGGCGGCAAGTGGATTCGGCCTCGGCGACAGCCGCCTCTTTCGTATCGTAGACCGTGTATCGGGCTTAAGGCTCCTGGTCGATACGGGCGCAGAGGTCAGCGTCATCCCCGCCGGTGCGCGCTATTCCCGTTCCCGACAACCTTGCTCCACACTCAAGGCCGCCAACGGTTCCATTATCCTGGTTTATGGCCAGCAGTCGCTCACTCTCAACATTGGGCTCAGAAGAGACTTCCGATGGCTTTTCCTGCTTGCAGACGTCACACAAGCCATCCTCGGATCCGACTTTTTAAATCACTTCAAGTTGCTGGTAGACGTTCACGGGAAGCGTCTGATCGACAGGACTACTTCCTTGTCAGTGCACGGACTACGTCTATCGACTCCACCGTTGCGTGTCTTGGCCTGTGCCGTGCCTGAATCACCAGCTGAATCACCCTTCGCCGCCATACTGAAGGAATTCCCGGCACTCACCCAGCCACCTGACTGGACCAGGCCTGTGCAGCACGACGTGGTCCACCACATCACCACCCGTGGCCCACCGGTCCACTTTCGCCCGCGTCGTCTGGCACCCGAGAAGTTCCGGGTAGCCAAAGCAGAATTCGACCACATGCTTGAGCTCGGAATCGTCCGGCCGTCATCAAGCACCTGGTCGTCGCCATTGCACATGGTGCCCAAAAAGACCGGAGATTGGAGACCGTGCGGCGACTATCGCGCTTTGAATCAAGCCACTATCCCGGACAGATACCCCATACCGCACATCTTGGATTTTGCTGCACAGCTGGAGGGCGCCACAGTATTCTCCAAAATAGATCTTGTCCGTGCGTACCACCAGATCCCGATGGCCGAAGAGGACATAGCCAAAACCGCGATCACAACACCTTTCGGATTATTCGAGTTTCTGTGGATGCCCTTCGGGTTGCGGAACGCCGCTCAGACGTTCCAGCGGTTTGTGGACAACATCATCCGCGGCCTCCCCTTCGTCTATGCGTATATTGATGATATCCTCGTCGCAAGTCGTTCGCCGGCCGAACACGAGCAACACCTTCGTGCGCTGTTCTCCCGTCTTCACGACTATGGAATCATCATTAACGCAGCGAAGAGCGAGTTCGGCGTTCCGGAACTCGATTTCCTCGGGCACCGTGTCAACAGCCAGGGAATCCTGCCTTTGCCTTCCAGAGTTGCGGCCATCCAGGACTTCCCGCTTCCCACTTCCTTGACCAAGCTGCGCCAGTTCCTTGGGTTAATCAACTTTTTCCGGCGCTTCATTCCGTCGTGCGCGGCCAAGCTTATTCCACTCGAAGCCATGCTTACTTCTAAACGTACTATGTCCCCACCGCCTCTATCATGGACCGAAGAAGCCACTGCCGCGTTCAAGGCCATTAAGGAAGAACTCGCGAGCGCATCGCTCCTTTTCCACCCCTGCCATGACGCCGAAACGTCCATTATGGTTGACGCCTCCAGCACAGCCGTCGGCGCCGTGCTTCAACAGCGTATCAGAGGAGCGTGGCGCCCCTTGGCGTTCTTCTCTCGCAAGCTCAAACCGCCAGAGACGAGGTACAGCACCTTTGGACGAGAACTTTTAGCCATCTACCTCACGATAAAGCACTTCCGACCTTTCTTGGAAGGCCGTGCATTTACAGTGCTTACTGACCACAAGCCCCTTGTATATGCCTTCTCTGCATCAGGTACCAAATACAGTCCTCGCGAAACCCGTCACCTTGCGTTCGTCGCGGAATTCACCACCGACATTCAACACGTCAGCGGTGCTGACAATGCAGCGGCGGATGCTCTCAGTCGCGTGAACGCTCTCGGATCGCTGCCTGCACTCTCTCTCGACGCCCTGGCCCAAGCACAGTCTTCCGACGCCGAGCTGGCTCAGTACCGTTCTGGCGCGGCTTCTTTGACCATCGAAGATGTCGCCTTACCCGGTTCCTCCACTCTGGTTGCCTGCGACACTTCTCAGGGACGGCCCCAACCTTTCGTCCCCTCTTCCCTGCGACGTCGTATCTTCGAGACGTACCATGCGCTCTCTCACCCCGGCGCCCGCGCTTCTCTGCGCTTGATTTCCCAACGGTATGTCTGGCCGCACATGAACAAGGACGTCAAGAACTGGGTGCGCGTTTGCCTTCCCTGTCAGCGCAGCAAAGTGCAACGGCACGTCCGCAGAGCACCAGAAAGGTTCTTGCCCCCCGACGACCGTTTCGCGCATCTCCACATTGATCTGGTTGGACCGCTTCCGGTATGTGCTGGCCACCGGTATATTCTGACCATCGTCGATCGCTTCACCCGGTGGCCCGAAGCCATTCCCATTCACGACGCTACCGCCGCCACCGTCGCCTCAGCCTTCATCTCCACCTGGGTATCGCGGTTCGGTGTTCCGTCAATCATCACCACAGACCGGGGCGCGCAGTTCGAGTCCAACCTGTTTTCCAACCTCACGCAAGCCCTTGGCACCAAACGTATTCGAACAACCGCCTACCACCCGGCTTCCAACGGCCTCGTTGAGCGCTTTCACCGGCAGCTGAAAGCCGCGCTCCGGACCTCATCTGACCTTCCTTGGACAGAAGTCCTGCCCCTAGCTCTGCTGGGAGTTCGGTCGGCTTATAAGCCAGACTTAGGCTGCACATCGGCGGAATTAGTTTTCGGGACGTCTCTTCGCTTGCCTGGCGATATCATCGACCCACCTCCCGACTTCCCGTCTCCATCACCAGCCGACTACGTGTCCCGCCTTCGCCAAACAATGGCCGCCCTCCACCCGATCCCCCCGCGTGTGCCACGCTCTGCTGCGACGTACCAGCACCCCGAACTCGAAACGTGCTCACACGTCTTCTTCAGGTGCGACGCAGTCAAGAGGCCCCTTCAGCACCCATACTCCGGCCCGTACGCTGTCGTGCGAAGATCTCCTACGCATTACACCATCCTGGTAAAGAACCGAGAGGAGACTGTCGCCCTGCAGCGATTGAAGCCCGCCTTCCTCGACGTTCCTGCGACGTCCCCCAGCGCCGTTAACTCCGACACAGGGCCGACGCCAATTCTTCCTGCCACTTCGTCCGCACTTCACTCTCCACCCTCGACTTCATCGCCTCCCCCCCGCCGCCGACACGTCACCTGGGCCCCACAGCTATGTATCGCTCGACATCTTCCGACGCCTCACTAGGGGGGGAGCCCTGTAGCGGCATCGCCATTACCATTCCCGCGCACCAATAACCTAGGCGCGCGGGTAATAAAAACCTTTGCCTCGGCCAGCTCGGGCTCTAGTTCGACTGGCCTGGCTCTCACGGCAACCTGTGTCTAGTCTACCTCTTTCTCCGACAAGCGAACCATTCGCAGGCGAACGGCGAGCGAAATAAGCCGACCCGTTCATTCTTCGACCTGCTTCCTGAGAGTCGTTCGAGGTGAACGAACCATTCGCAGACGAACGGCGAGCGACCTAAGCCGATCCGTTCATCTTGTGACCTGCTCCCCGAGAGCCATTCGAGGCGAACGAACGATTCACACGCTTGCGGCGAGCTAGCTGAGCCGACCCGTTCATTCTGCGACCTGCTTCCTGAGAGTCGTTCCAGGCGAACGAATTATCCACAGGCGATCGGCGAGCGACCTAAGCCGATCCGTTCATTTTGTGACCTGCTCCAGAGCCATTCGAGGCGAACGAACTATTCACACGGAAACGACGAGCGAACTAAGCCGACCCGTTCATTCTGTGACCTGTTCCCTGAGAGCCATTCGAGGCGAACGAACGATTCACACGCGAACTGTGAGCGAACTAAGCCGACCCGTTCATTCTGCGACCTGCTCGCGGAGAGCCATTCGAGGCGAACGAATTATTCGCAGGCGGAAGGCGAGCGACCTAAGCCGATCCGTTCATTTTGTGACCTGCTCCCTGAGATCCATTCGAGGCGAACGAACGATTCACACGCGAACGGCGAGCGAAGTAAGCCGACCCGTTCATTCTTCGACCTGCTTCCTGAGAGTCGTTCGAGGTGAACGAACCATTCGCAGGCGAACGGCGAGCGAACTAAGCCGACCCGTTCATTCTTCGACCTGCTTCCTGAGTGTCGTTCGAGGCGAACGAACCATTCGCAGGCGAACGGCCAGCGACCTAAGCCGACCCGTTCATTCTGTGACCTGCTCCCTGAGATTCATTCGAGGCGAACGAACGATTCACACGTGAACGGCGAGCGAAGTAAGCCGACCCGTTCATTCTTCGACCTGCTTCCTGAGAGTCGTTCGAGGTGAACGAACCATTCGCAGGTGAGCGGCGAGCGAAATAAGCCGACCCGTTCATTCTTCGACCTGCTTCCTGAGAGTCGTTCGAGGTGAACGAACCATTCGCAGACGAACGGCGAGCGACCTAAGCCGATCCGTTCATCTTGTGACCTGCTCCCCGAGAGCCATTCGAGGCGAACGAACGATTCACACGCTTACGGCGAGCTAGCTGAGCCGACCCGTTCATTCTGCGACCTGCTTCCTGAGAGTCGTTCCAGGCGAAAGAATTATCCACAGGCGATCGGCGAGCGACCTAAGCCGATCCGTTCATTTTGTGACCTGCTCCAGAGCCATTCGAGGCGAACGAACTATTCACACGGAAACGACGAGCGAACTAAGCCGACCCGTTCATTCTGTGACCTGCTCGCGGAGAGCCATTCGAGGCGAACGGCGAGCGACCTAAGCCGATCCGTTCATTTTGTGACCTGTTCCCTGAGAGCCATTCGAGGCGAACGAACGATTCACACGCGAACTGTGAGCGAACTAAGCCGACCCGTTCATTCTGCGACCTGCTTCCTGAGAGTCGTTCGAGGCGAACGAATCATTCACAAGCGATCGGAGGGCGAACTAAGCCGACCCGTTCATTCTGTGACCTGCTCGCGGAGAGCCATTCGAGGCGAACGAATTATTCGCAGGCGGAAGGCGAGCGACCTAAGCCGATCCGTTCATTTTGTGACCTGCTCCCTGAGATCCATTCGAGGCGAACGGCGAGCGAACTAAGCCGACCCGTTCATTCTTCGACCTGCTTCCTGAGTGTCGTTCGAGGCGAACGAACCATTCGCAGGCGAACGGCCAGCGACCTAAGCCGACCCGTTCATTCTGTGACCTGCTCCCTGAGATGCATTCGAGGCGAACGAACGATTCACACGCGAACGGCGAGCGAAGTAAGCCGACCCGTTCATTCTTCGACCTGCTTCCTGAGAGTCGTTCGAGGTGAACGAACCATTCGCAGGCGAACGGCGAGCGAACTAAGCCGACCCGTTCATTCTTCGACCTGCTTCCTGAGTGTCGTTCGAGGCGAACGAACCATTCGCAGGCGAACGGCCAGCGACCTAAGCCGATCCGTTCATTTTGCGACCTGTTCCCTGAGAGCCATTCGAGGCGAACGAACGATTCACACGCGAACTGTGAGCGAACTAAGCCGACCCGTTCATTCTGCGACCTGCTTCCTGAAAGTCGTTCGAAGCGAACGAATCATTCACAAGCGATCGGAGAGCGAACTAAGCCGACCCGTTCATTCTGTGACCTGCTCGCGGAGAGCCATTCGAGGCGAACGAATTATTCGCAGGTGGACGGCGAGGGACCTAATCCGATCCGTTCGTTTTGTGACCTGTTCCCTGAGATCCATTCGAGGCGAACGAACGATTCACACGCAAACGGCGAGCGAACTAAGCCGACCCGTTCATTCTGCGACCTGCTTCCTGAGAGTCGTTCGAGGCGAACGAATCATTCGCATGCAAACGGCGAGCGACCTAAGCCGACCCGTTCATTCTGTGACCTGCTTCCTGATAGTCGTTCGAGACGAACAAATCATTCACAGGCGATCGGCGAGCGAACTAAGCCGACCCGTTCATTTTGCGACCTGCTTCCTCAGAGTCGTTCGAGGCGAACGAATTATTCACAGACGAACGGCGAGCGACCTAAGCCGATCCGTTCATTTTGTGACCTGCTCCAGAACCATTGGAGGCGAACGAACGATTCACACGCGAACGGCGAGCGAACTAAGCCAACCCTTTCATTCTGTGACCTGCTCGCGGAGAGCCATTCGAGGCGAACGGCGAGCAACCTAAGCCGATCTGTTCATTTTGTGACCTGTTCCCTGAGAGCCATTCGAGGCGAACGAATGATTCACGCGTGAACGGTGAGCGAACTAAGCCGACCC
Organism: Ornithodoros turicata; assembly: GCF_037126465.1. NCBI lineage: Eukaryota > Metazoa > Arthropoda > Arachnida > Ixodida > Argasidae > Ornithodoros > Ornithodoros turicata. Next base: position 76,540,151 of record NC_088203.1, on the reverse strand, counting down.
GTTCATTCTGCGACCTTCTTCCTGAGAGTCGTTCGAGGTGAACGAATCATTCACAAGCGATCGGGGAGCGAACTAAGCCGACCCGTTCATTCTGTGACCTGTTCGCGGAGAGCCATTCGAGGTGAACGAATTATTCGCAGGCGGACGGCGAGCGACCTAAGCCGATCCGTTCATTTTGTGACCTGCTCCCTGAGATCCATTCGAGGCGAACGAACGATTCACACGCGAACGGCGAGCAAACTAAGCCGACCTGTTCATTCTTCGACCTGCTTCCTGAGTGTCGTTCGAGGCGAACGAACCATTCGCAGGCGAACGGCCAGCGACCTAAGCCGACCCGTTCATTCTGTGACCTGCTCCCTGAGATGCATTCGAGGCGAACGAACGATTCACACGCGAACGGCGAGCGAAGTAAGCCGACCCGTTCATTCTTCGACCTGCTTCCTGAGAGTCGTTCGAGGTGAACGAACCATTCGCAGGCGAACGGCGAGCGAACTAAGCCGACCCGTTCATTCTTCGACCTGCTTCCTGAGTGTCGTTCGAGGCGAACGAACCATTCGCAGGCGAACGGCCAGCGACCTAAGCCGACCCGTTCATTCTGTGACCTGCTCCCTGAGATTCATTCGAGGCGAACGAACGATTCACACGCGAACGGCGAGAGAAGTAAGTTGACCCGTTCATTCTTCGACCTGCTTCCTGAGAGTCGTTCGAGGTGAACGAACCATTGGCAGGTGAGCGGCGAGCGAAATAAGCCGACCCGTTCATTCTTCGACCTGCATCCTGAGAGTCGTTCGAGGTTAACGAACCATTCGCAGACGAACGGCGAGCGACCTAAGCCGATCCGTTCATCTTGTGACCTGCTCCCCGAGAGCCATTCGAGGCGAACGAACGATTCACACGCTTACGGCGAGCTAGCTGAGCCGACCCGTTCATTCTGCGACCTGCTTCCTGAGAGTCGTTCCAGGCGAAAGAATTATCCACAGGCGATCGACGAGCGACCTAAGCCGATCCGTTCATTTTGTGACCTGCTCCAGAGCCATTCGAGGCGAACGAACTATTCACACGGAAACGACGAGCGAACTAAGCCGACCCGTTCATTCTGTGACCTGCTCGCGGAGAGCCATTCGAGGCGAACGGCGAGCGACCTAAGCCGATCCGTTCATTTTGCGACCTGTTCCCTGAGAGCCATTCGAGGCGAACGAACGATTCACACGCGAACTGTGAGCGAACTAAGCCGACCCGTTCATTCTGCGACCTGCTTCCTGAAAGTCGTTCGAAGCGAACGAATCATTCACAAGCGATCGGAGAGCGAACTAAGCCGACCCGTTCATTCTGTGACCTGCTCGCGGAGAGCCATTCGAGGCGAACGAATTATTCGCAGGTGGACGGCGAGGGACCTAATCCGATCCGTTCGTTTTGTGACCTGTTCCCTGAGATCCATTCGAGGCGAACGAACGATTCACACGCAAACGGCGAGCGAACTAAGCCGACCCGTTCATTCTGCGACCTGCTTCCTGAGAGTCGTTCGAGGCGAACGAATCATTCGCATGCAAACGGCGAGCGACCTAAGCCGACCCGTTCATTCTGTGACCTGCTTCCTGATAGTCGTTCGAGACGAACAAATCATTCACAGGCGATCGGCGAGCGAACTAAGCCGACCCGTTCATTTTGCGACCTGCTTCCTCAGAGTCGTTCGAGGCGAACGAATTATTCACAGACGAACGGCGAGCGACCTAAGCCGATCCGTTCATTTTGTGACCTGCTCCAGAACCATTGGAGGCGAACGAACGATTCACACGCGAACGGCGAGCGAACTAAGCCAACCCTTTCATTCTGTGACCTGCTCGCGGAGAGCCATTCGAGGCGAACGGCGAGCAACCTAAGCCGATCTGTTCATTTTGTGACCTGTTCCCTGAGAGCCATTCGAGGCGAACGAACGATTCACGCGTGAACGGTGAGCGAACTAAGCCGACCCGTTCATTCTGCGACCTTCTTCCTGAGAGTCGTTCGAGGTGAACGAATCATTCACAAGCGATCGGGGAGCGAACTAAGCCGACCCGTTCATTCTGTGACCTGTTCGCGGAGAGCCATTCGAGGTGAACGAATTATTCGCAGGCGGACGGCGAGCGACCTAAGCCGATCCGTTCATTTTGTGACCTGCTCCCTGAGATCCATTCGAGGCGAACGAACGATTCACACGCGAACGGCGAGCGAACTAAGCCGACCTGTTCATTCTGCGACCTGCTTCCTGAGAGTCGTTTGAGGCAAACGAGTCATTCACAGGCGAGCCGACCCCTTCATTCAGTGATCTATTCCCAGAGATTCGTTCGTCGTTCGCTCTAAACAGTTCAGCCGTTCATCTCAGCAGTTCGTGAACAGTTCTCCTCGTTCTCGTCCCCGTCGGGATAGTCGATCTGGCGACTCCCTCACCCACTTATGCACACATACTCGTAATAGCGACTATACGTCGACTATGCACTGCTCACGCTGCCACCGTTTTGTGGATTTGGGAAATTGTGCATCTAAAGACAAAAAAGCGTCATTCATATGTGACACCAGGAAATCGTGGCTCGCGTTTGCTGTGAAGCGTCTCCATAGTTCTGCGTGTACCAGTGATATCCCCAGAAATTCACTGCTGGGGGGGTGCCGAGCTTTCAAGGGGGAGGGAAATAATAGACACGGAAATAATCGTGGCACAACGCTCACATATCTGATCAGCGTTCCCGTGTTATTTGTACATGTTATTGCGTTAGAACATAGTACATTAGAACACAGATTCATTATGAACGGCATTTCAACATTAAGATGCATAATCATACGACCGACAAAGAAAAAAGACTAGCGCCTTGTCTCACGAAGCTCAATGAATACCTAGCAACAAACGGGAAAACCTTAGACGAAAAAAGCTGAATACCTCGCTTGATTGAGTTGGGTGCAAATGGTTCTTGATGATCCACATCGAGTTTGCGTGCCCGCACGCATTTTAGCTCGTATATGCGCGCAATATATGGATTGAACAGTCACTTTCAAATGATTTTGAACAAATGCATGGTACGATCATCTGCATGTCTGTGGTCCTACAGCCCAAGTTTGACAGTACAGGATGTAATTCGCTGCGCCGAACTCACTACCAGAACGTGTTGGTGGCCAGCTGGTTGGGGTCACCTGAGATATTTCAAGGGGGGGGGGGAAATGCAGGGAGGGTGTACACCCCCCTGCCGTGTACGTCCTGGCTCGTAGGGTGATCAAGGCGCTCTTGTTGCAATGTATCGTTGCGGAAGGTGACCTTGTGTTTTTAACACTCTGATGGGCTAGTTGACCACCGTAGACGTGTACATGAAGCGAGCAGAATACCGTGCTGTCATGCATTATGTGTGTACACGGCGGCGAACTATGCAAAACTCTGATGTCACATTTTGGGACGTTACAAGAACACACCAGGGCGGTCGCCTCGAATCGATTTGCTCTCCGAAACCACGAAATTATGTCACGTCTATTCGTGCTCGCGTCAGTTCACTACGAATATAGATATAGTGTCACATATGAAGCAGCACATACGAGAAGGTCATGATCAGATGTCCTTATGAACGCTGCCAGAAGAAGTTTTTGCCGTCTCCGCGTTTTGTCTGCACCTTCTTGTTCTTCCTTTGAAAAAATAAAACTAATTTCCTTTCTCTTTGAAGTGTTTTGATGCCAGAGCTGACTGATGGGTGCACATGGTTCCTTCGTATGTTCTTCCTTTGAAAAAATAAACGGTGAGTATAATTGCATGTCAATTGCCCGGCTCCCTGTAACAGTTTCCTTTCTCTTTGCAGGGTTTTGATGCCAGAGGTGACTGGCACATTTTCATCACTATGTACATAGAAAATAAATCCCAATGTGACAAACAGCACAATGTGTTGCGCATGGTCATTGCTTAGACTGCTCTCATTGCTACGACTATATGTAGAAAAGAAGAAAAAACAGGGAGGGGCGCAACACGATAAGGGTACACGGCATGTGCCAGTTAAAATTACTGGCCAATGCAGTTTTATCGACCCGACAGCACAGTAATGATACACGACGTATCTCTGTTAAAATTACTGGCCAATGCAGTATTTTTTCACGGGCACAACTTATACGGGGCCACCGTAAAAAAAAACGGCCAATGTTTGGCAGCCAACTTTCCTTGCATTTGCCCGTTTTTTTTACGGTGAATTTTTTTACAGTGTGGCTAACCTTTTCAGTGACTTCCATCTTTCATCATGTAGGCAATGTTGAAAAGCAATGGGCGTACCTCACTTCAGTGCCCATTCCATGCTGCCTTTTATGGCTGACCCAGGAAAGAAAAATAGTTTTTTAAGTTTGTCACTATGTACCTATATCTGTATAGTATTCTAACCACCAGTTTTGTGCTCATAATGAAAATAGGTCATCAAGTAGAATAGCCTACACAAACGTTTGGTGTATCAACGCAGTAAAGATATTGCCGTACCGGTGAAGCATTTTTGTTGTTCTGTCACTGATGATTTGGTATTTTATGGCGCCAACGCGACTCTGGCCATGATGCTGTTATTTTATTTTTCTTTCTGTTTTTCGCGCTTCTATCATTTTTCCGCAGCGGTCCACAGCACCGGATCCCCGCGCTTGCCTTGAGACAGCCCTGATTACATCATGGACATATTGTGCTGCATGCCAGAGTGTCCAGACAAACATAATTATTTTTCTACGTGTCGTACTTCGCGAACCCTAGAACCCTCCAACACACGCCCGGCCGCTCCAAGCTCTGATAGAGGAGCGGGAGCTACGGTCATTCCCATTGGGTTTCGTAAGCACGTGACCTCTCCCGCGCTGCCTCATTGGCAGAGACGCCTGCAGTGGTGTCAGGGCCGGATGAGTTTCAGTATTCGTGGAGCTGCTATCTTCTACGGGTCTAGCTGTTACCGCACTTGCTCTAAAAACTTGGAATCCACTTTCACATGGATGCAATTAATTTTTTCGCACTTCTTTGGCATAAATGTGCAAAGTACAAATGCGGATCACTACAAAGGGCCATTGCAATGTCAACGTACACTGTTAAAACAGAACTTCACCGCATAGCACGCTCCTAACCAACCATCATACCGAATGATATCATTCTGTGTCATGATTTGTTCAAAACAGGGGGGAGGCGCCAATCTGGGACAAGATAATCTGTCCCAGATAGGCGCCTCCTCTCATTTTCAACAAATCATTGCACAGAATGATATGTTTCGGAATGATAGTTGGCTAGGAGCGTGCTATGCGGTGAAGTTCTGTTTTAACAGTGTATGTGGTCTTCATACTATGCATGCTGGGGCCATCCTTTTTAGTTTCGTCTGCACATTGAAAGCGTTTAGAAGCAATTTTTCAATCTAATTCAGCGTGCACAGCAGAGAACTGCCAACGAGAAATGGAGGCCCATTGACTGACAGTGGCAACCGAAGCCTTGTAAAGCTGGCTCTGCCTCAGATTAACTCTTATTGCGGGAAAGCAACGTCTACAGAAGCAACACACCGATTTGCTAGTTGGTGCACTCTTAAAAAGGAACTTCACCGCATAGCATGCTGCTAGCCAACCATAATCCCGAATGACATCGTTCTCACCCCTGATTTGTTGAAAACGAGAGGCGTACGCCATTTTTTGTGACACTTACGCCGTGCATAATTGTCGCAAAGAGAGATGGAAATTGCGAAGTGTGTGATATGCATAAACCAAGGGAAATACTTGATAAGCCAAAGCCTCCAATATTACTAAATGCCTGCCCAATGAGGCAAAAGCGGCCGTTCACGCGACCGTATGGGGCGTCGCCAGTTTCCTAGGTTCGGAAACACAGACAATCAGAGCAGTGACGACCTTTGTCTACCCCGTAAGAGTATACGCTGCCGTATGGTCGGTGCATACGTTGCTCTACACTGTTAAAACAGAACTTCACCACATAGCACGCTCCAAGCCAACCGTCATTCCGAATGATATCATTCTGTGTCATGATTTGTTCAAAACAGGGGGGAGGCGCCAATCTGGGACAGACTATCTTGTCCCAGCTAGGCGCCTCCCTTCTGTTTTGAACAAATCATGACACAGAATGATGTCATTCGGTATGATGGTTGGCTAGGAGCGTGCTATGTGGTGAGGTTCTGTTTTAACAGTGTACAGTGCTTTGCGAAGATAAGCGTCCTACACTGTTAAAACAGAACTTCACCAGATAGCACGCTCCAAGCCAACCATCATTCCGAATGATATCATTCTGTGTCATGATTTGTTCAAAACAGGGGGGAGGCGCCAATCTGGGACAGACTATCTTGTCCCAGCTAGGCGCCTCCCTTCTGTTTTGAACAAATCATGACACAGAATGATGTCATTCGGTATGATGGTTGGCTAGGAGCGTGCTATGTGGTGAGGTTCTGTTTTAACAGTGTACAGTGTTTTGCGAAGATAAGCGTCCTACACTGTTAAAACAGAACTTCACCACATAGCACGCTCCAAGCCAACCATCATTCCGAATGATATCATTCTGTGTCATGATTTGTTCAAAACAGGGGGGAGGCGCCAATCTGGGACAGACTATCTTGTCCCAGCTAGGCGCCTCCCTTCTGTTTTGAACAAATCATGACACAGAATGATGTCATTCGGTATGATGGTTGGCTAGGAGCGTGCTATGTGGTGAGGTTCTGTTTTAACAGTGTACAGTGCTTTGCGAAGATAAGCGTCCTACACTGTTAAAACAGAACTTCACCACATAGCACGCTCCAAGCCAACCATCATTCCGAATGATATCATTCTGTGCATTGATTTGATGAAAATGGGAGGAGGCGCCTAGCTGGGACAGACTATCTTGTCCCAGCTAGGCGCCTCCCTTCTGTTTTGAACAAATCATGACACAGAATGATGTCATTCGGTATGATGGTTGGCTAGGAGCGTGCTATGTGGTGAGGTTCTGTTTTAACAGTGTACAGTGCTTTGCGAAGATAAGCGTCCTACACTGTTAAAACAGAACTTCACCACATAGCACGCTCCAAGCCAACCATCATTCCGAATGATATCATTCTGTGTCATGATTTGTTCAAAACAGGGGGGAGGCGCCAATCTGGGACAGACTATCTTGTCCCAGCTAGGCGCCTCCCTTCTGTTTTGAACAAATCATGACACAGAATGATGTCATTCGGTATGATGGTTGGCTAGGAGCGTGCTATGTGGTGAGGTTCTGTTTTAACAGTGTACAGTGCTTTGCGAAGATAAGCGTCCTACACTGTTAAAACAGAACTTCACCACATAGCACGCTCCAAGCCAACCATCATTCCGAATGATATCATTCTGTGTCATGATTTGTTCAAAACAGGGGGGAGGCGCCAATCTGGGACAGACTATCTTGTCCCAGCTAGGCGCCTCCCTTCTGTTTTGAAGAAATCATGACACAGAATGATGTCATTCGGTATGATGGTTGGCTAGGAGCGTGCTATGTGGTGAGGTTCTGTTTTAACAGTGTACAGTGCTTTGCGAAGATAAGCGTCCTACACTGTTAAAACAGAACTTCACCACATAGCACGCTCCAAGCCAACCATCATTCCGAATGATATCATTCTGTGCATTGATTTGATGAAAATGGGAGGAGGCGCCTAGCTGGGACAGACTATCTTGTCCCAGCTAGGCGCCTCCCTTCTGTTTTGAACAAATCATTACACAGAATGATGTCATTCGGTATGATGGTTGGCTAGGAGCGTGCTATGTGGTGAGGTTCTGTTTTAACAGTGTACAGTGGTTTGCGAAGATAAGCGTCCTACACTGTTAAAACAGAACTTCACCACATAGCACGCTCCAAGCCAACCATCATTCCGAATGATATCATTCTGTGCATTGATTTGATGAAAATGGGAGGAGGCGCCTATCTGGGACAGACTATCTTGTCCCAGATAGGCGCCTCCCTTCTGGTTTGAACAAATCATGACACAGAATGATGTCATTCGGTATGATGGTTGGCTAGGAGCGTGCTATGTGGTGAGGTTCTGTTTTAACAGTGTACAGTGCTTTGCGAAGATAAGCGTCCTACACTGTTAAAACAGAACTTCACCACATAGCACGCTCCAAGCCAACCATCATTCCGAATGATATCATTCTGTGCATTGATTTGATGAAAATGGGAGGAGGCGCCTAGCTGGGACAGACTATCTTGTCCCAGCTTGGCGCCTCCCTTCTGTTTTGAACAAATCATGACACAGAATGATGTCATTCGGTATGATGGTTGGCTAGGAGCGTGCTATGTGGTGAGGTTCTGTTTTAACAGTGTACAGTGCTTTGCGAAGATAAGCGTCCTACACTGTTAAAACAGAACTTCACCACATAGCACGCTCCAAGCCAACCATCATTCCGAATGATATCATTCTGTGCATTGATTTGATGAAAATGGGAGGAGGCGCCTATCTGGGACAGACTATCTTGTCCCAGATAGGCGCCTCCCTTCTGTTTTGAACAAATCATGACACAGAATGATGTCATTCGGTATGATGGTTGGCTAGGAGCGTGCCATGTGGTGAGGTTCTGTTTTAACAGTGTACAGTGCTTTGCGAAGATAAGCGTCCTACACTGTTAAAACAGAACTTCACCACATAGCACGCTCCAAGCCAACCATCATTCCGAATGATATCATTCTGTGCATTGATTTGATGAAAATGGGAGGAGGCGCCTATCTGGGACAGACTATCTTGTCCCAGCTAGGCGCCTCCCTTCTGTTTTGAACAAATCATGACACAGAATGATGTCATTCGGTATGATGGTTGGCTAGGAGCGTGCTATGTGGTGAGGTTCTGTTTTAACAGTGTACAGTGCTTTGCGAAGATAAGCGTCCTACACTGTTAAAACAGAACTTCACCACATAGCACGCTCCAAGCCAACCATCATTCCGAATGATATCATTCTGTGCATTGATTTGATGAAAATGGGAGGAGGCGCCTAGCTGGGACAGACTATCTTGTCCCAGCTTGGCGCCTCCCTTCTGTTTTGAACAAATCATGACACAGAATGATGTCATTCGGTATGATGGTTGGCTAGGAGCGTGCTATGTGGTGAGGTTCTGTTTTAACAGTGTACAGTGCTTTGCGAAGATAAGCGTCCTACACTGTTAAAACAGAACTTCACCACATAGCACGCTCCAAGCCAACCATCATTCCGAATGATATCATTCTGTGCATTGATTTGATGAAAATGGGAGGAGGCGCCTAGCTGGGACAGACTATCTTGTCCCAGATAGGCGCCTCCCTTCTGGTTTGAACAAATCATGACACAGAATGATGTCATTCGGTATGATGGTTGGCTAGGAGCGTGCTATGTGGTGAGGTTCTGTTTTAACAGTGTACAGTGCTTTGCGAAGATAAGCGTCCTACACTGTTAAAACAGAACTTCACCACATAGCACGCTCCAAGCCAACCATCATTCCGAATGATATCATTCTGTGCATTGATTTGATGAAAATGGGAGGAAGCGCCTATCTGGGACAGACTATCTTGTCCCAGATAGGCGCCTCCCCCCTGTTTTGAACAAATCATGACACAGAATGATATCATTCGGCATGATGGTTGGCTAGGAGCGTGCCATGTGGTGAAGTTCTGTTTTAACAGTGTAGATGGGCGCACGCTGGGCAGGCTCTGTCATCGCTCGATAAGCCAGTGGTTATCGAAAGACGCCGTGCCAGTTAGCGTTGGTACAGTCTCTTTTGGGTGTCATGTCATTTCTCCGTCTGTCAGACGCCACCGGTTCTAATCTGCAGTCTGTGTGTAGGAGGACGGCGTCATGACCACTGATCTCGATTGTAAAAGGCTGGATCGCGGATAGGGAGCGCGAGCGTTCGGCAACCGGCCGCTATCTTACTGTACCCAAAACGCTCGCCGCAGCGATCATGGCAACTTCTTGCAGTTACGGTCGTACCAACCGTACCGGCAAGGATGCAGGGCCTAAATTTCTACAGGTGAGTCATTGTTTATCAAGGAATAAATAGGCGTCCATTCTGCACATTTATTTTACAATTATGAAGTGTTTTTTGCCCAAAACCAGCACTGGATGAAAGTTGTTTGACCGTTCTTCCGAGGTTCAATCGAACACACTTGCATTTTACCCGGCGGCAAATACAGTTGGAGTGCATAATATGCTAGAGAGAACATGTTATACTACACTGGTAGCGTTGTCATCAGTATATCTGCGAGCACTCGAGCACTTTTCTGCATGCATTGCTAGCACGGTACACGGTGTTCTCTACCGAAGGAAGTGCACAGTCATTTCTTTGAGTCACCTTCGCGCACAAGTTCAGTGTTACGTCGTAATGAGACCAAGAGAGTCACCCTTTTTCATGTATTGGTATTGTTTTATGTCTTGATTTGATTTGTGACAAAGAATCCTACGTAACGGTGGTGTGGTGTGACTATGATACCGCCTTTGTGTCTGAGCTATGTTGTCAGCTTGTTGCGATAATAATAATTTGTAGCCTGTCGTGTTATTCGTAGCAGTGTTTAAGGCAAAAGTGGTCTCTCAGTACAGTTTTCCTCATGGGGGCTACAAAGAGAATCGTCTGTGCAGTGTGATGCGATCGGGTTTACAGATAAGTATCATGTTCCTCATCCACGGGTTCCTACTTCACGGGGAGGAACCACCTCAATGCACGCACTGTGGTGAGCCTCTCTCAATTTTGCACATTCTCTTTACATGTTTGTTTGTTTGTAAGGGAAAAATCCTCTTTACATGTTCACATCACTTCACAGAGTTTTATATACACCTTAGGCCCCTTCACCCAGCATTATTGCTTGGTGATGAAGCTAGAATTATTTTTAGAAGAGTTTTTAAACTTTTAAATTTTATAAGATGTCGGGATTGTAAACCCTGTTTTAACTGATCTTTTAAACATTTATGCAATGCTTTTATTAAACAACATATTTATTTTTAACTAGTTGCATCCTAACCAATGTTCTGATGTATTATGACCTTTGTTGTCGATGCACCATAAAAACTGGAATCATCATCATCAATACAGGTTCCTTCGCAGCTGCCTCGTCATACTCAAGAAATGGGTGCAGAATCTGCGCAGTGCCCACAAACACCGATTACTACAGCACCTTCAAAAAGTAAAAGCATATGTGTCACATGAGATTTTTAAAGCTATTCATAGTATATAATACCTTGTATTAACTGTTTTAGATCTATCTCACCTCTACAGTATACACTCTCAGTAATTAAAACTTGTCAGGGAACTGTGATCATTGTTTCAGTTAATAGGCATGCACATATACATGTATGCTATAAGAAGAAAATTATTTCTTGAGAATGCGCTTCTCTGGCTACTGATGTTGTTTACATCTACTGTTGATCATATTCATGCCGCTCTAGGTTTATTTTCGGCCCCTTGGAACTCTCTGTAGTTGCCTTAGCTGCAGGAGGACTGCCCTCTAGCATGTCAACTATTGCAAAAATATTGACGTATTTAAGAATATGACACAGTTTGAAGGATTTCATTTCAGGAAATTTGCAGTGGTACTGAATATTTTATGGTATCGAAGTGGCGGTTCCTTCAGGATACGAATATCTTAGATGGGAGCAAAAAGCTTGAAATTAACAAAGTGTTGTTTGCATTAAGCACTTTACAATACACTGAACACATAGGCAGCAAAACAAAAATTTTAAATTCAGCATGTATGAGAAAATAAAAGGAGGGCAGTTGCCATTCATTGCTCATTCCACCCTAAAATTGGGTGCAACAAATTTACATAGTGTACCTATACATTGTCATCTCTGTCTTCTTCTTCATTGCCCTGTATTACTTCTTCTTCATTGCCCTCACTACCAACCTTCCCGAAAAACACTCCCCGAGTCTCTTCGTCAGCTGGACTCTCGCCCTTTCTCCCTATCGAAATTGCTTGGTCCCTGGCCCAATCCAGCCCAGCAACGCTCTTCTGCTCTTTCCGGACACCATCGGACTTCGATCGTTATTGTGAAGGGGCTCGTTATTTTATTCCCCCCATTCCAACCAGCAATGGGGTAGAGTATCGCCTGTGGCGATGAAACTCCCCACACTCCAAGGTCAACAATAAAGTTGTTGTTTGTCATCTCTGAAATATATACTGTCATTGCAAGAAGGTCACAAAACAATAAATGTATTGTTTTGTGACCGCCCTGCACATTCACTGTATCTTGAAACGCATATGTGCAAGAAATAAATGTTGAACTTGAAAAATGTATATTCTCTTTATTCATAGAGCATAACATCACTTATCTTCTTTACAAAAGCATATCGTTTTACATCTTTGTCACGCAGAATGCACAACCAAGAAAGCCATCTTCCACTAAACGTCACGTTTGACATGATTCAGTTGGTATCATTTCACAGACAGGGTATACCATGGCCACAATCACAACTGTTCCAAGTTCCAAATCGTCCTGTTGCAGTTTGCAGGCCGTACATGTGTAGTGCAAGAGAGCCCTCGCACATTAAAATGTAAGATGGGAGTCACAGCTAATGAAAAGTGACTCCTATGAGAGACTTTGACGCTGAAGAAAAGTGTGCAAACTGCGGAAAGTGTCATAGAAGATCTTCAGAAATCGTGTCTGGTTTCACGGCAGTGCTACGACGCTCCCTTTCAGATGACGATGATAATGATTGGAGTTTCAGATGTGCACCTGCATTTTTTGCAACGTGCTCCACATAACAAACATGACAAAGTCAGCAGTGGATGGCAGGCCCTCGTCCCTACCCAGCTTTGCTCACGCTGCAGTTCTATTCAGCAAAAGCATGTGAGTACGCGAGAAGGACATTCAATTTGGCGCAACCGCGCCTGCAAATAATCAGAACAAATAAAGGAAGAAACAAACAAAAATGTGCTGTAGTTCAAAAGGAGATAAGTCTTGTGCCTCAAGGAGGTGTTACCACTTTCTAAGTAATTTGATTAAGCTTGCATCAATACCTATAGATTAACTGGCCAAACGAGCGTGGTTTAATTGCGTGAAGTAATTATTTGGGCTGCTTCGGTGTGTCCATATTTGCGAGTCATTACGTCGAAGACACCACTGTCGTACACTAAAAGACTTTCTGCGGCGATGCTTGATATGAATCACACTAAAAGTATCTAAAACAACGGCTGTGATTCTACGGGACGATTTCTTTCTACCATGCGAGCATATCTTTTCCGGGACCGTTCTTTCTGGAACAAGTTTTGTCCCGAACGCAGCATGGGAGATTATACATGGTTCTTGTTAAACTCACATCGCTTCTTATTGAAATATTGGTTGTGAAACGTGCTGTAGCACAAGCCCCAGCTCTGCACTGCAGTGACGGTCTAAGTTTCGGAATACAAAACATAACGTACTTAAGAATCGAACCGCAGGACACCCGTGAAACACTGTTAGGATGCATCAATGTACTGGCACGTTACAAAATTGTGTGATGACAAACAACGATTAACGCTTGCAGCGCAATAAATACTCACAATCTCTGTGGCCTCCCATTGTTTTCTATGGGCACACATAGCGCCAACATGGCGGCCCTAATGCGTGCCTCTCTCCCACGAGCCCCTCTTCCATGCGCGATCCAGCCTTTATATACATAGAGATCAGTGGTCATGACCAATATTGCTGACATCACATCGAGGTAACTATCACCAACCTAGGAAACTAGCGCCACTACTCTGGACGCCGACGTCTGTGTGTTTCGGAATCGTTGTGCAAGCATGTCGTATACAGGGTGTTTCACGAAAATCCCCCGGCTGAATAATTCGTGGACAGGTGGCGCCATCGAAGAAATTTCTTTTTGGTAAAGATCCGTGGGACATCGGCTATGAACTGAGTCGTGAGCGGCTCATTTGCATACGCTCACTAATTAAATAAACATCTTAACTTTTAAATTTTACTTCGCACGCTTACGGAACCTCTGTTCTACGCATCGGGACCTTCAGCGAAGAACATTGCAAGAAAAAAAAATGTCGACACTTAGTGATTTTTCCGAGTAATTAATCGGTTTCGGTTTACATATTTCTTGCGCGGAGCAGTGCACCAATACGCTCTTTGGATCAGCTATCCGGCTGTCAATTTCGTGTTCATCCACCTGGTTCATACACGGGGACGACGGAAGATTCGGAACAGCCGCAAGAGATGATTTAATATTCCTTATCAAAGCGACTGGTCAACAGCGCTGGCGGTTCTGCCGTTCCGTAGGTGAGATAGCGTGCTCTTATCATGGATGATGACGAATGCGCCGCGAGTGCTGTGAGCTAGTGGGATACACTCTTAAAAATTAACTACACCACATAGCACGCTCCTAGCCAACCATCACCCCAAATGACAACGTTCTCGCCCAATTTGTTGAAAACCGGAGGCGGAGCCTGTAGAGAAGAAGGAACACCAAAGCGTCTCCTGCGGTCTTGCGGCTATTCCTTATCTTCCGTCACCCCCGTGTGTCAACCAGGCGGATGAACACGAAATTGACAGCCGGATATCTGATCCAAAGAGCGCATTGGTGCACTGCTCCGCGCAACAAATATGTAAACCGAAACCAATTACAGTCGACCCCCGTTTATCCGTACTTCATTTATCCGGATCCCGCGGTATCCGGACAAAAGAAACGGGAACGGATTTTCCTCCGTGTATTTTGTTCTCGTTTATCCGGACTTCAGCTTCCGGACTCGGACAAGAATTCCAGGGAACGAAAGTCGAAAATTCTTGTAATCCAGCTTCAGTTATCCGGACTACCGTGAGTAAGAGGAGACGCTGACCCCGCTTCGTCACCCTTTTCGTTGTGTTGGGGTTATTCCCGTCACACGTCAGGGACCTACATTCCTCCGTAGGGGAGACAACCGTGCTCGATGACCCCCTTTTCTATTTGTGTGCGTTGGGGCACGTTGACCAGTCGAGTCATTTGGAAATATCTCGAGCAACTGTCCGGTTCTAGATGGGAAAACTCCAACCCGAGGACCTGCTGCTGCGGCCCGTTGGCCGATGAAGGCATCCCCTAGCTGAGCTGCGATCCCTGATGCAGAGGCTCACTGCGACTGCCGTAGATAATGCTGCGGTTTCTGACTACGTTGACCTTGATGAGGATGATGACGCGTGTGCAGCTATGACTGATGACGGTGTGATTGCTGCTGTTGCCTCCGATGATGTGCAGCAAGACGGTGCCGATGACGCCAGTGAGAAACAAGGCTCCGACATTGACACTTTGCGTCCGCACTGACATTCTTCGAGCAGCGCAACAGCGTGGCTGAACTCTATGCAATTAGCAAAAGTTTGCAGGAATCGAGTGCCTACACTACTATGTAACAGCTCTCACTGACGAGATTTCTGTGTTTTAATTCAACCTTGGTCTGTAGGACGTTTCTATTCGGTCGTTTCATTTATCCGGATGCCCCGGTATCCGGACGATTTCGCCGGGAACGGCACCGTCCGGATAAACGGGGATCGACTGTAATTACTCGAAAAAATCATTAAGTGTCGACGCAGTTTTTTTCTTGCAATATTTTTCGCTGAAGGTCCTGATGCGTAAAACAGAGGTTCCGTAAGCGTGCGAAGTAAAATTTAAAAGTTAAGATGTTTATTTAATTAGTGAGCGTATGCAAATGAGACGCTCACTATTCAGTTCATAGCCGATGTCCCAAAGATCTTTACCAAAAAGAAATTTCTTCGATGGCACCACCTGTTCACGAATTATTCAGTCGGGGGATTTTCGTGAAACACCCATGTATACGAGACTATGGAAAAGCTATGAAGTGTTTGCTTTAACATAATTGTGTTTGTCTTAGCCTGATGTGTTATTACGTACTATACGTAATTATTATGAGGGAAATTCATTCCTCCAACTCATTCTTCAATATCCTCGTTGGACTCGTCCGAATCGCTAGTTTCAAATTATGTTTTGAACCAACTCTAGGTTCTGCATAGTCAAGTCATTTCGATTGAGGGTTATACCGAGACAAAGCTACACTGTCAGAAACAAGTGGGGTAAACCCAACCATGGGCGCCGCCAGAATTTTTTCCATGTGTGTCTGGGGGGGGGGGGGGTTGAATGTTTGGGGTGGTGGTGCGTCAACTGCTGCACCCGCAATTACATTCCCTTGGCTTAGAAACCACACGTTTCTGGAAGCCAGGGGGTGGGGCAATGGCCCCCTTGCCCCCCCCCCCCCCCGTGACGCCGCCCATGTACCCAACTATTTGGCTAGTGTGAAATCGACGCATTGTCAAAAGTTTAATCTAATCCAGAGGCATTAAGCACTAATAATACGAAAAAGGTACTTCCTGAGGTACTAAATACCTACCAGGTACCGATGAAGGCAACGGTTCTTCAAACTCGAGGAAATGTTGTCTTTCTCGAATGCCCACCAGCTCGCTTGCACACTTCTCATCTGCCCTTTCAAGTATCGTATAGATGCTACACGAAATCCTGTACCCGAATAAATAATGTGATGTTTCAGTGTTTTTCATATTATTAGTGCAAAATCACTGAGATCACTTTTATAACGCCCACACTTCTTTTCAGAAGCGTACACGTTGCGAGGGTCCAGCAGCGTAACTTACGTCGTTAGAGAAGCACAAAATGCGCTTCAGTCACTACTCGTTTTTTAAACAAAGTCGTTAACCCGCCTATTAAAATGCACTATGCGAAGCAGTTCATTCGACATATTCATAAATATTGCAGAATCCGATTTTTGAAATCGCGACCGTGCGCAACGATGGCAATGACAGCAACCAGCCGCACGGGCAACGCCACTTTAGATACGAAGGCCTGCTTATTGCCTCCTTTCCCTCCTTCGCTACGTTGACATATATAGTCCGAATTCGTCTGCTACTGCAATTCGCCGTTCTGCGCATTCAAGAACTCGCAAATGATTGCAGCTTACTTGGAACCTCTAGACCTGAGTATTTAGACAAAAAGTGCAACACGCTTTTCAGAAAATCAGTTTTGAGAAATTTTTGGGGAGTTTTGCGCTTTATTTTTAAGTTTTCCCATTTAGTACGCCGGGACGCACAATCACCACTCGCAGACGACGGTGGTTCGTCTTCATGGCCACGACCGGTGAAAGCACGTTCGTGATTGGCTGCCACCGTTGAAAACACGATCCTGGGGGCTCAATCCCGGTGCCGGCTGTGCTGTCTGGGGTTTTTCCTGGGTTTTCCTCAGACGCTTTCAGACATATGTCGGCACAGTTCCCCTAGAAGTCGGCCCAGGACGCACATTTCCCCAGGGCGTCAGTCGTGACGTTGCCCACGTACGTGAGGCCGACAACGGCAAGCCCTTTCACCATCACCACCGGGGGCTCAATCGCTTCGTTGTCGTTGACAACGGCAAGCCCTTTCACCATCACCACCACGCTTCGTCGTCGTTACGGTCGTTACAAGCTGACGAGTGGCGGGAAATTCAAAAAGGCGGGCGGGAAATTTAAAAAGGTGGGCACGTGATAAAACACGTGCACGGCGCTCTTCGCGCGATTCATGAAGGCCAAGGGACGCGTCACGCGCAATGTGTCACGAGCCCACCTTTTTGAATTTCCTGCCACTCGTTAGCTTGTAACGACCGTAACGACGATGAAGCGATTAAGCCCCCTGATTGGCTGACTACTAGTTGTTACGTCACGTCGACGCGTAAGCAGGCTTTCTCTATCTAGGTGGTGCTGGCCCGGGTCGGTTTGACGACATTACTATGCAGCACGCTGACTGGTTGGGAGGAACGTCGTCTGCTACACAGGAAGAGAGACACAAAATACGCGTCACTCTTGTGGTCTCTCTTGTGGTGGTGCTTGTGGCGCATGCTATTTCCGAGCGATTTGTCTGTCACTCTTGTGACCGTTATCACATCACCGGTGACGTTTTTCCTCATCCTCCTCCTCGTTCCACCCTGTTGAGCAAGTTGAACGGGAACGTGTGCGCCGATGTTCGGGTGCGTTTTTTTCTTCTTCTTCTTCTTTGTTTTCAAGAAAAGTATTGCATACAGAGAAATTTTTTGCTTCGATTCAAGTCAAGTAAAGTCACATCCTTTCATAATGCGCCAGAAACAAACAAAAATATTTGAGATAGCTTTCTGGGCTCCTTTAAGGACGTGGCAATCGGAGAATGACGAAACTTTAAGTCCGTGGTCAACACAAGTGATAAAAAGATGAAAACACTGGAATTGTGTATTGTCGTACGAGCTTCAGGACCTGATGAAATGATGAAAGAAAGTCACTGAAAAGGTTGTAGCCAAAACTAGCTTGGCCAACCTTTGACTTCTGACCTGTGACTTCTTTCTTTCATCATTAATTTCTTAGGCCCTTGAGGTTTGTATGTATTTGTCCTTTCTATGTGTTCAAGCCTCAGAATATCAATTCCCGTCTGATGAAATGAGCTCTATCAAGTGTCTTGTGAGTGTCTTGACCACACAAGAGTGATGACATCAAGGGAGTGACAGCTTCCATCAACCCTATTCGTTCAGGGAAGTATGCGTGATGTCTCCCAATGCCGTTGCTCAAAGACATTCATCCTGTCATGGTGGCACATAACAGAAGCGTCGGTTCCCGTATAGTGGATACATTTTTCATCGTGATGGTTACCCCTACTTACTGTAAAGCTTTTATATCCGCATCGAGACCCGTCGATGCGTATAATTAGTATAACTTGCGGCGATCTGTATGAACCCCTTTGGGGCGTTCGGGAGGGGCTTACCAGTCTTGCGCCATTCAGTGATGTACCCCATGTCGAGCGCAAAAGCGCAGAGCTCGTCGCACCCAACTTCCATCTCATCACGCTGAAGCTCGACGGATCCAGAAGGCAGTCCAAAGGCGTCTACGTAAGTTGGAACTTCACTGCATCTTTGTCACCCCGTACACGGATGTCCCGTATTTCGACCGTGCTCAGTAGGCTTTCTGCCCCTGTTGTTCAGCGGCACCCATTCCTATCCTTGTCATTCGCGTTCGGGCGCTCAGTTCTGCAGATCGCTGAGGAGTATTGCGCTCGGCTCACCACGCTCTCGGTCTCTGCACTGAATTCTGCCCGTTATACCCCTATCGTGCTGGACTCATCTTCGGACCCTGCCTTGGACGTACCTTTCTCGCTTGTTGAGCCTGAACCTGCCCCGAGGAATTTCCCCCAGCACACTTCGCCTGGAGCTGACTAGGTGACGTACAAAGCCCTCATAAACCTAAACATAAACGCCCCCCCCCCCTTTCGGAATCTTCCCTTATGTGGGCATCGGATGACGCTCTCTAACGGAACCTGGCGTACAGGTGAAGTTACACGCGGATGGAAAACTGCAATGGTTGTTCCTCTTCTCAAACCAGGCAGATCGCCGCATAATATTGATTCCTTTCGCTCGATCGCCCTCACGAGCTGCGTTGCACACACACACACACAAATAGAGATACGATGATGAGATGGGGCTGATGCCGGCCAGCAGGCTGGGCGCTGCCCCAGTGCCACTTGTACGTGCGAAGCTGCGTTGCGAAGACAATGGAACGTATGGTTTTCTGCAGCTTGAACTGGTACCTGGAAAGCGCGCGCTTTTTTCCTGAGGTCATGGCAGGCTTTCGTCAGGGACGTTCAGCATTTGGCAACGTACTCGACCTCGTCGCTGAAGGGCAACAAGCGAAGGCTGAATGTTAACTCAATGGCGCAGTTTTTCTCGACCTAAAGAAAGCGCATGACAACGTACGTGTTGCACAGTACCATTGTCGCGACGCTACATGGATCCAAGACTTTCTCTCTCACCGACGCATCTTCGTACGCACCGCGGAAGGTGGCACCGCTTTTCTATCCAGTCCGCCGTGGTGTTCCACAGGGAAGTGTATTGAGCCCTATCTATCCTCTTTAAAGTTATAATGGCTTCGCTTCCCGCACAGCTTCGTGATCATACCCGCATCACTCTGTACGCAGACGACATCTGCATATGGACCTCTGCCACCCGTCGAGACACTGTCCAACGCAGGTTACAACGCGCCTTGAATTATATTGTGGAATACCTTGCCGACCGAGGCTTATCGGCCTACCCTATAAAGTCCGTTGCCATGGCATTCAATCGACGCTCATTTCAAAAGTATCCCTTGTTCGCTAGTGGGGCACCGCTGGACTTCATGCCTCATTGCAAGTACAGTGCTGGACAAAAGTTTACGGGACACGCTCCGGCGCCTTTCCTTCCTCACTGTGACAGGCTATGGCAGCGAATGGGATCGTACGGACTTCCGTCACATGTACACAGCGTTGATTCTGGGCACATTGCGGTACAGCCTGCCTATTCTACATGGGCTCAGCGTATCCGGAAAGCGTGAGCTTCTCTATATTCAGGTCCGAAGCCTCCGCGTCTGTTTGGGAGTTCCCAGAACGACAGAGACCTACTCTGTCCTGGCGGAGGCTCAGGAAACGCCAGCAGGCGTCCTACCGGACGTGGAAATATTCCGGATTTATGCGCGGTACCTCACGCAGCACCCCTACCATTACCTTCGGCTCATCGATATCGACTGTCCGGACTCTAGCTTTGACAGCGCTGTTGACCGCCTGAAAGTGTGCCTCCCCCACCACAGCATTAGTGCGTTCCTATGCCCCCCCCCCTCAAATGTGGACTCTTCGCAGGTCTCCTGTATGCGACCAACAACAACAACTTTATTACGGGATGATGACTGGGGAGTTTCATCGCCGGGGGCGATACTCTACCCCATTGCTGGTGGTGATGCGGGGAAGTATTTTCATTTTTTAAAATTATTTTTGATATTTTTTTTTGAGACCAGGAATGTGTATGCGACCACATTCCTCGTCTTCCGAAGAAAAAGCTCTGTACCGCCCGTTGTTGCTCATCAACTTACGCTGGAGCACCTCAGCTCAGCTTGCTCTCAACGACTCCCTGTGTACACCAATGGGTCAGTGCCTCAAGGCGGATCAACAGTAACCTTTTACATGCCACATAAAAACCTTGAAGTACCGCAGAAATTTCCCTACGAAACGTCATCTACCGAGTCGGAGGTCTTCGCCATACTGACCGCGTTGAACCACAAAGCGGGATCAGCGCCTGGAGCGTGGACTGTTCACGTACAGTATAAGGCGGCGCTAGAGGGTCTGACAAATTATTGTACCAGAACAATCGGTGGCCTAGACACCATGATAATCGCAACATACAACCGACTTCTATCCTCGGGTCATAGCCTGTGTTTCCAATGGGTGCCCAGTCACACCGGACTAAACACCCGCACAGACGCCATAGCACGTCGGGCACATGGGGACGTCACGTCACCTTCAATAACTGTTCACTGCCACTTTCGACATCAGCATGTCGATTACAGATCCGCAGGATCTGCCACAGCGGCACTCGGCAGTTTCAAGAGGGCGCTGTTTCTTTTAAACGACCATCTCCTCCTGTCCATCGACCCGTCGATGGATTTCATTGCCACACATCACTGCTCGCTTCTAGAAGTGTTCATTCTACACCGACTACGACTTAATGCCGCCGGAACCCTTCCGCTTCTCTATAAAATGAGTCGCCCAAATGCCCTACTTGCGCTGTTGAAGCTGATATTTCACATCTGCTCCTCGACTGCCGCAGATTCGACACCCACGCTCAGACGACGCCTACTCGAGCTGCAGTGCACAGGTTTTTCTCTTGTCACTCTGCTCGGCCCAGCGCTACAACTCACACAGCGGTCTGTGACCAAATCAGTTTTGACGTTCCTCAGCGACACAGGTCTCATGCAGCACAGCCTGTGAACTCAAGTATTGCCATCTCATTCGTCACTGCCCAACCCTCACCCTCATACACATTACCTTTTTTAAAAAAATCTTATTTGTCTGTAATCACCCTAATCCTCTTTCACCTTTTGTTAGTTGATCCTTTATTTCCTAATTCTTTTCTTTTTCTCTTTTTTTTTTTTCGGAATAGCAAGCCGACGTACCGTTTGGTTAATCTTTTCTCCCTTTTTGTTTTCTCTGTTCTAATAAATATATCCCCCGCCCCCCATGTTGATACGCATTACGGCAGTGCCAAGTTTTTCCGCCTTGTCCATCTCCGATGCCCGGTCCCTGTCTGCAACGCTCACGTGCTTTTGGAAGCCTGGGGTGATGTCTGGAAGGTAGGTCCGTTACTTGCAGAACACACGAAATTCTTCGAATGGGTCAGCCGTTCAGCTTCTCTGGGCGCCCCCGAAGCTTATCTGATGTCGGCGTTGACCGCAGTGGATGTGAACCACGAACGGAGATTGGCCAAGGCTATACGAAACTGTTGACTCTTTCCGTGTCTGGGGCGATCCGGGTTCGAATCCGGGCGCCGGCTGTGCTGTCTGGGTGTGATTCCTCGGTAGTGTGTACACTACCCGTACAACACTGTTATGTACAAGTTCAAGTACAACACTTGAACTCTCCTCCACTGGCTCCTGGTGAAGAAAGAAACACATGAAAGAAGCGCCAATGGTCATTGAGATGCAGGGGAGGACCCTACAGCATCTGGAGCAAACCGGTAAACAAGAGGAACTCCAAGAACATCAGAAGACGTCGACGGTGTTGCACATGGCTCTGACATGGGCCAAGAATTGCAGACAGGTTGAACGGCAGTCGGCTATCACCACTCAGCTGAGTACAGAGTTGCCGCCTCTCCGTTTCGTAGAGCTTACATTTTATTAGGACGTGCTCAATGTTCGCTACGACGCCACATTTGGAGCATAGGCTGCTGTCACAGTATCCGATCCGGTACTTGAATTGGGGAGTGAAGGCTACATTGAGACGAAGCCTGTGCAGGAAGGACGTAAAATAGCGTGGTAAACGGTCTGGAACCGAGAAGGACAAAATTGGATCCACCGAATACATGAGAGACCTGTAAGTGATGTCAGATTCTGTGCAAAGGTGTTTGCAACTATACCGGATGATGAATTATTCCAATCATATTCGGGCACATGTGAGAGGGTTCCGGAAAAAATGCTCCCCCTGTTGCATTGGCGGAAATAATGGTCCCGCGGTGTTTCGTGCGCCTAAAAATACAGGACGGGTAGAAATCCAGCGAACCGGTAAGGAAAGGTCGTCGACCCACAAGGGCGGCTATAGGAACACATGATGCCTAGCAGCAACTAATGTAACCTTCTTCTCCCCTTCCCCTCCCCCCTTTTCCCTCTTTCCCGAGCAACATGCCGCCAGCATAGGCAGGTAGACTGCTCGTCTACCCAGCGTTACCCCCCCCCCCCCTCCGGTAAGGAAGAGCCGCCTCGTCCTGAGGCAATTCCCTTCATAAAAATACAGGAGCGTCGTTGTGGACCGCCGATGAGACAGATCATAGCCGATCAAGTGCTATCATTTGCTCTCTTTATTTGGTGAAATTGGGATACACGCTCTTTTATACACCATTAATGTTAATGTACAATAAAAACCATTCAAAATGAGGAACATAAAAGAGGTTACATCCGCACCCCTTGTATTGTGGCTGTTCTATCTTTTCGCCTCTCTCCCTCTTTTTATTTTATTTTGGTAGTACAGACAACGTGACGATATTAGGAAGCGATTCTCAAAGGTCCTGCAAACGTCCTGCGTATTTCTGGCAGATAGGTTAGAAAAATGGTACCCGCCTTGTATTATAAAACCAAGTATTAGAGTAGTGAACAAAATGGAGCGTTACCTTCTGTATTCATACCAATGAAATATAGCGCATATAAACGCTTCAAACTGAGTTGACTCTTCTGAGGCTCCGACTTCACGCTCGCTGTACGTGGGTGTCCTCGGATGTAGTTCCCAGCTCATCCTGGATGCTAGTATTTTCCTATTGCTGGTCAGACACATTTTTTATAGTTGTTCTCTCATGCTTTCTATGTCGATGAACCGTATCTTCAGCAGAAACGGAGTTGTAAGGGCAATGAAACAATGAATGAGTGGATGTACAGATTTTATTGTTCATAAACATCGACACAGAAAAGATGCAGGGGACAATTGTAAAAACCCGTGGCTGACCAACAGTAGAAAAATACTAGCATCCAGCGAACGATATTGCTAGCGAACTAGTGCAGCGAATGATATCGTTTTATGCAAAGGCTGGTTTACAGTCCGACGTAGCGGGGCGTAACGACGCGCAGCGTACAGCCGCGCATCGCGAGCCACCACCGGCGAGTTCATAGTTCGACGACACTCGGCGGAGCGCGGCGCGGCGCGGCGACAACGCGCGACTACGTCATCCGTCGTCGGAGGAGTAGAGCAATGCTCTACATCTGGCGTTGGCTAGCGAGCTGTGCACGACGTGGGCTCCGGTGGACTCGCATTTCCCAACGTGGCGTCGCCCACTGAGCTTTTGATATAAGTCGTCCGTGCCTATATAATACACGACGGATATATATGCTATAGAGACATACAAAAGAAGGAGAACAGCTAGGAAGACGTTCGAATTTCTTCTTTAGTTCAGTGTCCATGTTTGGGGGTACCAACCGTACTACAGTAGCACAAATATAGTACAAATATAACAGTGCGCGGCAGCGCACTGTTATATTACTATTATCGGACTACTATTGAATGGCGTGCAGAATTCATTCTCCATTAACATGGTGCTAATGAAAGAGCTCGCCGTTGTCGGCCTCACAGAGGTGGGCAACCTCACGACTGACGCCCTGGGCAGACTTCTAAGGGAACTGCGCCGGCATATGTCTGAAAGCGTCTGAGGAAAACCCAGAAAAAACCCCAGACAGCACAGCCTGCACCGGGATTCGAACCCGGGGACCTCCCAGTCTCGACGTGACATGGCCAGCACGCTAACCACTGAGCCACGCGAGCTGATGAAAAAAAAATGAAAAGAACTACGTCTCCCAATTTAAAGAAATGGAGAGAGCGAATGATAACACTCAGTCGGCTGTGATGTGTTTCATCAGCTATCCACAACTACGCCCCTGTATTTTTGGCCGCGCAGACGCCTGCGGGACCATTTTTTCCGCCTACACAACTAGGGACCATTTTTTCCGGGAACATATTTTCCGGGAACATTTTTGCCTACACCCGGTTCCGGAAAAAAGTTGAGATAGCAGAATCGGAGGCAGTGATAATTTAAAGCCATCCGATTTTTGAAATAATCCCGGAACGAGCGTGTATACCTTGAGATATTCATCGCCAGAATCTGCCATGGCAAATCAGGAGAATCCGAAACCATGCGCGTTGTAAAAACCTATTTCAACGCCAGTCACCGGCATATTGTGACGTCACCGTAGTCGGCTGTCCGAGTAGTGTATCCCTAGTATATGAATTGTCACACAACCCGTGATTCTGCAATGATGTTTTCACTGCAAGTTTTTCTTCTTTTTTTCCTTTTAAGCACGATCTTCCTACCACGGCCCCTTCATCGTTCTCTCCGCTCCGAGGGTCTTACATACCCCCTGTATAGTTTCATCACTCGTGACTATGGTTTGGCGCGCTAGAGCCAGCTAATTGTTTTTGCACCTTAAGACCTCATATCGAAATCATCACCAACGTATTGGGAACAGGAAACAAACAAAATTGTTGTAGACAAGCAATTTGTATCATGTGCCGTCATTTCATCTCTCAGCATTTCTTTCTCACTCAGTTGTTTTTTCCTCAAGTATTTCGCAATGTGCGTACATGTCGTCTTGTGTCTGTCGTAACCTACTAGATGTGTCTGAGGAGAAATTAGGCTGAACACATGCCCTCGGATCTTGCAACCATGCACGGTTCCGCTCCATCATGTGCATCATGCATCATGCATCATGCTTGTAGCACGCTGATTGGTTTGGAGAAACGTCGCCTTCTACGTCTACTATACATAGAGCACAGTTCCCTTAGAAGTCAGCCCGGGACGCACATTCCCCCAGAGCGTTAGTCGTGACGTTGCCCATCTCTGTGAGGCCGAGCTCTTCCACAAGCACCACAACCTACACAGGAAAAACTGGCAGAGAAACGCAAAATACGCGTCATATCTCGTCACTGGTCACTCTTGTGGTGGTGGGGGTGGTGGCGAGCTATTTTCGAGCACGCTTGTGACCTTATCACCGGTGACGTTTCCCCTCCTCCACCTCCTCCTAGTTTCATCCTGCAGAACTTTACGTTTTCTGCCAGCTTGAGTTTGGAAAGTTTGACCAAGTGAGGTCTTTTGAAAGGTCTCATCGACGACTGGTAGTAAGAATGATTGTGTATAGGGAGGGGAAAAATTCGGAGTGCGGGGAGTTGTCCCTAGGCAACAGAAAGACAGACAGCGTGTAGTCGAAGAGCTTTTTCGAACGTCTTCGAGACGTAACAGTTTATTCGCAATACTATATACATGGAGGAGGAGGAGGAGTGTCGTTGGGAGGAACCCGAGAGGTCTGCCTGGCTGATTAGGCGGCATGTTTCTCGGGAAGGGAAAGGTGGTGGAGAGGAGGAGAGGAAAGCGTGAAGTGGAAGACCGAGCGGAATCCGCTCGGGGGGAGGATAGCTGCGTCCATGGGCCGACTTCAGGGGAACTGTGCCGGCATACGCCTATTACACATCTGAGGGAAACCCAGGAAAAACCCCAGACGGCACAGCCGGCCCGCGGATTCGAACCGCGGACCTCCCAGTCTCCAAGCGCACGCGTTACCGGTGCGCCACCGCTGCGCTACAGACCTTCGATTCCTCGAACTGGGACCGCAACGGGCCTGGCATTGGTCACCTTGCCTCACTCGCTGTCCACTGTGCGAGTGCAACAGGACATCTGGTTGTCCGTCTCAAGTTTCATCGGAAGGGAGCAGCGCGCGACGGGGGAAACAGACTCCTGCCCCACAATTGCTAATGAATAGTATCTGAATCAGTAACCTTAAAACAGGCATCTGACTGACATTTTATGATACTTTCTGCTCCCTCGTTTGTGACAAGTGCTCCCACTAGTTCGGGATGTTTGTCTCCCGCTCCCAACTACTGTGTTTTCTCTCTTTTTTTCTTTTTCAACTAACTGCTGCTAAGTAGTCTGGGGTAGCCAGTCTGATTTTGTCGTGACTTAAATCCCCATTTTTTCTTCCACTATCACATCACATCACCTTGAAACAGTCACCTTTTGAAAATACCAAATCAGTTACAGCAACAGTTACAGGTACTTTACAGTTACCTTTTTTATTTATTTATTTATTTACTTTTTTTAGAAGGAATAGAACACTGCAAAGGGCCGGGCTTGCATGAAGACCGAGCCCGGCCCGGCCCGTGGGCCGAAATCGGGCCTCAAAGTCGTTTTAACTACGGGCTCAGGCCGGGCTCGGGTTCAGTCCGGGAGTTCCTGGTTCTCATTCGGGCCGAGCTTTTTTAAGCCACTCTTTCGCAGTATTTAATCCTCAGTACACGTTTTGTAAAAACAAAGCAACCATGTACCTGGGGGCTCCCTCCGTCTTTGTGCCAAAACGTTACAACATAGGCGTCCAGTATTCTCGATTTGGCCATGTTGTGGATCTCGCCCTCGCTGCGGCGCGCACCGTGGACAGGCGTGCTATGGGCTCGATGTCCACGTGTTGCCACAAGTACAAACCGCATCAAAAGCTGCGCTTGAGTTTGAATTTGAATTTGAGTTTGAATGTAAAAAAAATGTAATTGAATTCGTCACCTGTCGAATTCTGCTATTCCACAAAGAGCCCCTAAATCGGGGTGCCGAACTCATTCGTGTCCGCGGGCCGCATTGAGCCATGGAGGAACTACGCAGGCCGCATACCACGAGTTTGGGGTAGCCTGTCCCTGATACAGATGACGTAACACAGAACTTCCGATGACATAAAACATATTGGTAGAGCCCTGGACCGGCAATCCAGAAGACGTGGGTTCGAGTCCTATATAGCTGGCTAACCTTTTCAGTGACTTTCATCTTTCATCGTTAATTTCTTAGGCAATTTGAGGCTTTGTATGTATTTGTCCTTCTGTGTTGTTCCAGCCTCAGAACATCAGTTCTCTCATATATATTTGTGTTGCGGAATCACGTGGTCAGCAACCCTTTTTATTTGCTGTGTGCTGAGGAAATTTTGCACCGCTTGTTTTTAACTATATTGCATCAGCATCGGGTGAAACGGATTGTTTCGTTTGTGAGTTGTGAGCATAATTTTGACTTATGCAGATTAATGCACAACAAAAAACACCTGTTCGCAGACCAATGTTGATAGAGTTGTCTTGCGAATAAGGCCACGAATTATTATTATTATTAGACGTCCCTCTTGCATCGAACATGCACAGGTTTCTCTGCGACAACATACTTATTTTCGGATACTTTCGTCAAACGTAAGAATACAACAAAGCCGCACCACCTTCACCGAATTTGTTCTATATCGGTACGTCGCACTGCAGTTCAATCAGTTCCATTTGTAAATCATCAGGAATGTTGTCCACAGCTGCAGAAAACGGCGACCCAAAAAGCCCTTTTTCAAGTATCCTGAACTCGAAGAATCTTTCACTCAGGAGATCACCAAGCTTGCGACTGAACTTGTCCGTTTCTGGTGGCATTGAAGGCACTAATATTACAAATTGGCCATGTAGGGTTTGCTCAGAAATTTTAGTAGGAATGTACTAGTAATATCAATCGAGTACAAATAAGCCAAGCAGGGCAAGGTTTAGAGAGTCATCAGTGAAAACGACGAAAGTAACACAGGGACCCAGACAGGGAACGTCGAACTTTCAACCTATAATCATACGATTAAAGGTTGATTATGATTAAAAGTTGAAATTTCGACGTTACCTGTATGTCCGTGTTACTTTCCTCCTCAAGGGCCTGACCGGTAACACACGCGCAGACGCGGCTGCAAGACGAGCCGCAGTAGCTGCTACTCCTGCCACTGCACGTCCACCACTTACACTTTCGGCTTGCCATTTAGCTATTCACCGCCGGTGTGCAGCCCATGCCCAAGCATTTAGATTTCAGGCCGTCGCCTACAACAGTCACGTGCAGTCCATCGAACCCTCGGTTACCTTTTTCATTGCGTGTCGCTGCAGTCGTCAGGAGGAATCATTGCTGCGCCGTCTCCGTCTCAACGTTGCCCGCACCCCATTGCTTCTGTACAAAATGGGCCAATCCAGCTCCCCCTTGTGTTCCAGCTGTGGCGAGGTGGCCGACATTCCTCATTGTCTTCTGCACTGCCAGCAGCACATTCCCCAACGGCAAGCCCTCCATCGCCGTCTAATACAGCTGGGCTGCAACACATTGTCCATGGCCACCCTCCTCGGTCCCGTCCCTCGGCCTACTCAGTGGGCCATCACCACAGCCCTGCTCCGCTTCTTAAATGACTGTGGCCTTGCGTCTGCTCTCTTACTGGACATTCTTGGAACTTTCTTTCGTGCCTGTACTGCACTGCCCTGCGTGCCTATTTTTCTTTCATCTTTTCCTTTCCTTTATTTCTTTTGTTTATTCTCAGTTCCTTTCTTCATCTTTCTATGTGTTTATTTTTCAGTTCCTTTCTTTTTCTTTCCTTTTGTTTATTTCACAGTTTCTTTTTCGGAATAGCAAGCTGGCAATAGCCTGGCTGACATTTCTGTTTTCTTTTCTTTTTTTTCACTCTATTAAACATACCCCCCCCCCCTCCTCAAGGAATGGGATAGGGTGTCACCTCAGCGGCGAAACATCCCACTACAACATCATCACTTTTTGTTGTGTTTTTGTTGTTTTGTTTTGTTGTTTGTTGTTGTTGTACCTCTCCCTATTATTTTTCTTCACCAGCATCAATCTTTTGTTGTTGTGGTTGTTGTTACATTCGTCGTCTTTGCTGTTGTCATGTACCAACCTGCTCCGTTCATCTCCAACTTAGAGAGTCATCGGCTGTTGCAGGTCAATGGCAACAGCTTTCTGCCACTAACCAATGCAAGATAAGCTGCACGAGTAGTCGAGTACAGAGCCCAGACAACGCCCAGTAGAACTCCCCTACCGTTCATGGAGCTTGGAACGATTTTTTTATTTATATTGTCTTTTTTCCTTGTCTTTTTTTCTTGGTGGTTAGGGGGGCCGCTACTTCGGCACCCCTGCCCTAAATGGATGAGTCCAACAGAAAGGAAAGAGACAAAGAAAAAGAAAAACATCACACCTCCTGGTCGCAGAACTGTATGTGCACAACAACAACAACAACTTTATTTTCGGTCTTGGAGAGTGGGGAGTTTCATCGCAACAGGCGATACTCTACCCCAGTGCTTGGTGGAATGGGGGGAATAAAATAACGAGTATGTATGTATGTGCTACGCATGTATGTGCACATGCGTAGCTGCATCCCCTAGAAGTGAAAGGAGAAGCTGCGCTTGCGCGTTCCAAGTATGTGTGGTTCACGCTGCTTGCTGTGTACAGTGTCCGCCACATTGCAACTGCGAGACGGGCCTCGGCCGTGTCATCGGCCGCCGAGTCGGGCTCTGGTCGGGTAAGGTTTCGTGGTGTCGGGTACATGGGGGGCCGGGCCGAGTTTTCGGCAGCCGGATCGGGCTGGGGTCGGGTAAAGCCTCCGTGACTTCGGGTATGGGCCGGGTTGGGCCTGTAAATTCAGGCCCGTGCAGTGAAGAAGGAATGCGAGTAAAAATGAAAACTTTATTTTAAGAATTCTACCGTCCAATCACTATTTCATCGAATGCTTGTTACATTGAAGCAGTAGTTCCTTTTCGAAGTTACAATCAGTGCCCTTCCACCGCAGTTCAAACGCATCCCTTCACGCAAAATAATACGTCGTCGAGCTCTGGAAGGAATGTTCGTATCATCCCTACGACGAAAAAGTTGTTGAGAACATGCAAAAACGTGGCATCAATATGGCATAACAGTTTTACACACATTTTACAGTTACTTCCACCGAAAGTGGTATCTACGTAGTTACAGTTACCAAACAAGACTAATTTCAAATTTCGAAAAACAAAAATTAGCATGGCAACTTCACCACGCTTATATGAAAGCATTTGTAGAAAGCTTTGAAAAAAAGCTCGGCACGAACAAAAAGGAATGCAAAAAAAAAAAGTGGCCCTCTATGCCTTCTTGGGCACATTAAATATGATACACACGCAAAAGAAAAGTTCCACGCATAGGAATTGCAGGTGGAGAATCACTAGATTATGGAGTACGATCAAGGACAAATAAAAAAGGACAATATCTGAACTGACACACAGATTACTCGCCGCGCTCAGAGAGAAAGCAAGAATCAAACAAATAAACTTAAACAAATTTGTCGTTTTCATTTTTATTTCGAGACTCAAGGTGTTTGCGAATTTTTTATCTCAATCGTGATGTCTTCGGAAGACTTTCAGAACCATGCTATTAACCTTGATTAACGCCCAGTATGGAGATTGCAAACGCTTGGCTGCTGTGCATGTGTGAGGGGGGTAGAATAAGCAGCTTCTAGTCTATTCGATTGAAATCACTCCCCATTTTGGTACCCCTGACTGTGAAATTTACTTATCAGCACCGCAAATAGTCCCCAAACTTCGCACAAACTTTCGCACATTTAATCTAGAAAGGGAGTAACGGTTGTGACAATGCATCTTGTCTAAATGGACCAAAATTCCTCCCCTCTCTTTTTCGTATAGTGTATCACGACGATATATCACTTTGCCATACCCACACTCCAAAAACGGGACTTCACCGCATAGCACGCTGCGCCAGACATTGGCACGAATGATGGGGTTATCGCTTCTGATTCAGAGAGAAAGGCGGTTGTACGCCTTTTTGTGTCAATTATCATATATCCGATTTGACACAAAAAGGCGTACGACTCCATCTCTTTTGCATCAGAAGGCGTCTGAATGGTTGGCGCGGCAGCGTGCTTAGCGGTGAAGTCCTGTTTTTAGAGCACGTTATCAACTTTTCGACCAAAACGACAACTTTCGGCAAATTTCGACCAATTGAGTAAAATCAATTTTCGTTTCGCCCATACTCGTCTGTTCATTAGTCCGTGCGAAACCTACCTTTCGCCTAAATCTAAATTCCATATAAAAAGTCACCCTTTTGGGGGTCTAATGCTAACATCCAAACGGTGTGGCAGACCAGCTGTGGGTAGTTTCAGTTCGGCAGTGTTATGACTGAGTTAGTGGAACGTCCGGTGACGGCGTCAGGCTACCGAACGGAACAACCTCGAATTGGGTTATAAAAATTTGATGTGCAATTTACAGCCTTTCCTAACGAATATTTTATGACATCAGTTCCAATACCTTTGAGGCTCATATCTTACTGTTTTCATGTAAAATTATGCTGCGCAATTTTAATCAAAAGCAATTAACACTCACTGCGCTTTAATATTTAAGCTAATTTTCTACAGCTCCAGTCGACCACATAAAGCTCTTTTGTCGAACAAAGTTTTTGTCGCTTCGGCGTAAGCTAAGACTTGATAGTTGAATCAATTTCATCGCTTTTTCTTTTCTCATTGCTGCACACACTACTACAACATGTATCTACGCGACGACTAACATCTTGACCTCAGCGATTCTTGCCGCCAATCTCTTCTTCTCCCAGTGTACTTTTATTTTTCCCTCATTTCTTTTCGATACCCGTTTTCTTCATCCCAAGGTCGATTGCATCGCCAGGTCGAACATCGCAGACGTCTTATACGAACAGCGCCCAGAATAGATGACTATAGTGGTAGAACCAGTTGGAGGGTCTATAAGGCAACCACTGGGATGCTTGCCTTTGGGGCAAATGAGAAGATGCAATGTATAGACAAAAAAGAAAGCTTATCCGCATGTACCGAGCGTCTGATGGCAGTCTAGGCACGTACGTTCAAAGGCATTCCAGCAGCCGCCAATGAGGAGCTATGGGTTGGCCGATGCCTCCGGGCGCTATACAGAAACAAGAGCGGCTGTGGCGTAGATATTTTTTATCGAGTCGTTTCGAAACGTTTTCCGGTACCGTAAGGCGATTTCGAAAACGGCCGCGGTTATTCTCTGGAGGAGAGAAGAAAAAAGAAAATCGGTTATCGGTTTAGCGATTTGGTGCCTTTTCTTTTTTCCCTCGGGGGCGGTCAGTCAGGTCAGACTTGGGTGTGTCCTCGCAGTCCATCCTGTACGTTGACGTACCTCAGTGTTTGAAATACACGCATAAATAGAAGGAAAAAGAAAACGATTGATTGGCTGAGTGATTGATCAAATACACTGCACCTTTTTTTTTTTCTTTTAGAATTGTAACGTTGTGATCAAATACGAATGTTGCATCTCAGTGGAAAGGTAATGTTTCGCCACTAAACGATACTGATGTGCTGTTGCAATGCGATAAGGTTATAAGAAGCACGTGCATAATCACCTTGCAGGCAGTTATTTCCGGGCAATATAATGTTGTGAAATATCGAACGCCTTTCGAAACGAATTGTAGATCAACTGCCTTCTATTGTTGCACGAAATTTTAAGTATTTTAAACTCTCTGACTTCTGCTGTGTTTACTCGGTGATCAATTCCCGGCTCAACTAATCAAGCTATCAATTCCCGGCAATATCATGTACGTCTGCATGTTGGGAATAAAAGAAATGACGTGAAATGAAATTATATCAATGTAACTCTATAGGCTGTTCCAATAAGGATAGTGTATACAGAAGCCGGAAGACGTGACGATACCTTCTTTATATAGCACCATACCCAACTTTTAGCCGTTAACCAAAAAACTTGATCCCTATAATTACAGCGAACGAATGCCAGTTTTAAATTACAAAATTCCAGAGAAGACATCGAGTTTCTAGCAGCTCAGGGAAAAGTAAGGTCCAAAGTGCCTATCAATATCTGCAACGATGAAATCAGTGAACAAGATTTCTGTTCGATTGTTTTGTACATCAAGCAGAAAATGTTGAGAAAGCGTTCCGAAGGAAAGTGTTAATAGTAGTATATTTACCCAAGGGAGCGTGAGTTGCATTACTTTTAAGAACTCGAGTGTCATATTTTATGAGACCGCAGATACAAAACTTCACGAAGTTGGAGCAAACGGCTCACGCCTGGAGCCGCTGTAGAAGTGGTTTTTTTCGCGCGGAATTATTTTTCGCGTTTTTCGCTCACACCTCCAAGATCGCGAATTTAAGTTCCCGCGAATAACTCTGGCCATACGAGGGCGAAAATCGTTCGGCGTTCGACGCTATACCGCGACTACCTGACCCTTTCTACTCCATGTAGCGTAGGCAGGTTACGCAAGCGCAGAAGATTGTTTTATCCCACCAGGCAAGATGAAAATAAATGAAAATTCATCATGCTTTTGTTACTCCTATAAACACTTTGCACTATACATGCAATATACCACTATACCACGAAGCAAGAACATGCCTTTCCCCGCATTCTCAAAACCAGCTTGAATGATAGTACCACATCTCAACCGAACTGGTCAGTGCCCCGAGTGATAATTAATAAGAACTGCTAAAATAAACTGGCTAACTTGCACACGGCCAGTACTATGGCCTCCTACAGGGTCCCTAAAGGCCATTTGACAGGGCCTTTCCTCCCATCTCTGTGAGGAGAAGAAAGGAATAGACCTAGAATGCTGCGATCCACGTGAACAACAGATGTCTTAGTACGTGCCGAAATATGCCCGAGTATTGACGGCGGCACGATATGCAAGAGCAGAGCACTCCCGGAAACCTCTGTCGGGAAT
Organism: Ornithodoros turicata; assembly: GCF_037126465.1. Taxonomy (NCBI): domain Eukaryota; kingdom Metazoa; phylum Arthropoda; class Arachnida; order Ixodida; family Argasidae; genus Ornithodoros; species Ornithodoros turicata. The sequence goes on along the minus strand of NC_088203.1, from coordinate 76,505,713 downwards.
TTAAGTTCTCGCGAATCAATCCACAAAGCAGCTCTGCTCGAAAACGCGAAAATATTTTCCACGCGGAAAAAACCACTTCTACAGTATTTCGAACATAGACTGTTCCTCTTCTCCTCCACCTCCTTCATTCTTTCACTCTGCGGTTATATAACCCACTTAGGCCCCAGATTGGCCAGTGCTAGACATAGTTCCTACTAGACTGTTCGAAATATCGGCGACTACCGGTCTGAATCTGCTCCTTCAATCTAGTACTGCACTAGATCGCTGGATATTCCACTGTTCTCCGCCCGAACGCCGTTTTACTTATACCGTTTCATCGAACGCCATTTCATCGAATGCCGCTTCACTCAACACGTCACCATGTGGTTTGTACGAGTCACGAATCCTGTCCCGTTTGTCCGACCTTTCCTCCATTTTATTTCTTTGTTCTAAAAAATATATCCACCCCACCCCACCCCCCGTGGTGCCTAGAATATGGTAGATAATAATTAGTTCTGCTCAAACTATCTATTGCCAAGCTACAAAAATATACGTGTATTTTGCAAAAGAGGCTGAAATCTACGGTGTGAGATGTTGAGGAATGATGATTATTATAAATGCATGTACTTGGGTGTCATTATTAGAAACCATCCGAAATTTGATAGGCATAATAAACGCATGCGTTCTAAAGCTACTCGACGACTTTGAATGTGATAAAGGAAATTTCGCTTTGAAGCAACGAAATAAATTAACACTCATTAGATCTGCCTTGGAATATATCTATCAGCGTTCTGAGATCCATAAAATAGCGCGCTGTCCGAATATATATATATATATATAAATACAATGGTCTACTGCGCGGTTCACATTGTCCAGGTGCAAAAGGACTCCCTCGGTAACATCACCGTGGTAATAACATCTATACGGTAATTACATTTTAATAATAATAAAAAAATGTTTCGTTTGGAGGGTGACTACCCAATGGATTGTCTCCGGAAATTTTAGGTTCAGTACTGCTCAAAAAGTGTCCCAATACCTATAAACGAAAAGAAAAGAAAATCAGCTGATATCTATAGATATCGTTCATTGAAGTCGTTACCTGTGAGATGGGAAATGAAGCTTCCTATGAACGGTATGAGTACGTTATAAAGATTGCTAAAAATGATTGAATTCACCACCATATATACGCCAGCAAATAAACACAGACCAAGAGAATTTATTATATTTTATGATTGTTATGATGCGCGTATATGCCCTTATATAGGTATAACATACACGTATTGGTGTGTAGAATACAAAGCCATAGATATGTCCTCACATTTGAGGCATTGTACTGCAACAACAATTATTGCAGCAAATTTATGCATCAGAAAATTAGCCATTTTCGCTGGTTGTAGAAAAATGTGTGCTTGTCATGGTGGGGCTGTTGCTAGTTGAGTGATTTGTTATTGCTCGACTTCAACGCTTCGGCGGCCAGCAATTGTCCGCACCCCTCCCGAAACACTTCAGTTGAATCAGGTCCACCCTCTTTGCATATTTTGCTTTCATTTCGTTGTACATTCTCCCTATCGGGCTCATACCGTTTGCGTTACCTCTACATATTGTCATAATCTCAGCTGATAGGCCCATGAACGGAGATCCTGCTTCATGATAGTAACTGATTACTTTTTCTTTGCAAACAGGGGAAACTTGCTTCGAGTCAGTTATCGAAACACCGAAATATCAGTTACCGAAACAAATAAAATATTTCGAACAAAAAGAAAAACGGTTCGATGAAACGCCGGTCACTGATTCCATGAAACGGCGTTCGATTAAATGTCACAGAACCGCAATTTTCCACGCTTCGCAACACGAAACGGACCCAGACAGACACATAGCTGAGACACGGTCACGTCAAATACGGGTCACGGCGTAACGCTGTCATTATTAGGGCGCATTATTGCCTGGAATTGCGGAGAAAAGGAGGGCATCGGAAATGCAAATGGAATACCACCAGATGAATCGGACCAAAAAAATGTCCGCCTTCCTTTGTCGTGTCCCCAATATGATGAGATTAAAAGAGGATAAACGCCGTGACCGGATGAAACGTCTCCCTCCACTGGAGGAAAGGATATAGTTGAGGAGAGGAGAAAAGACGGTTGGCACGAACCGACCTAACTGGTTCAACCTTATAGGGGCGTAAAAGAAGAAGCCCAAAACCTTCGACATTCTCTCGCAAGAGCAAATCGTTTGGACGAATGCTTCAAAGCGACTCGAATGGGAGGAACACCTCTTCGCTTCGACTCCTTCAGCAAGGCCCACGAAAGACACCCTCAAAGCAGGTTATCACGCAGTATATTAAATTATGGTTATATCGGGAAGCTTTTATCGCAACTATATCTGACCCTCTCAGCTTTCGCAATTACATTTCAACGCATCATTACTTAAGATTTCATACTTACACTTGTTTCACCCGATTTTTTGGCTACTTCTTTTCGATCTTTTCTTTGTTACCGCCGGTTACCCTGCTCCTCCCATGTAGCGCCCTCCCCAGGGAATAAATAAATAAATAGATCGACTGAGAGACCCAAGTGTCCAGAAAATAGGAATATAAAGGAGCGTATGGGTAGATCAAGTTTGTTAGTTTTTCGCTTGCAGGGTCTTCAAAATGCGATACCTAGAACTCACTGCTACCGTACATGTTCTGTCTGCAATACTCGTGTAAGCTTAGTTCAGATCAGATAGTTTGTTTCAGAGTGAAGCATGCGCGCGCCTAAATTGTTCGAAGTGATTCTTTTGCTGAATTCCTTGTAGGCAGGAATTTTCTCGAACCGTCCGGCGCTTGTATATGTTTTTTCACCACGTTTTCCTCAAAAGAACTGTTAGTCCTTACGAAAAATTCATTTACATGGGAGGAAACTCAGGAAATACATGTACCGGCAGTACCATATTTAAAATGTCCGCATGCGCTCTACAGTAACGAGGAAAAAAATTAACGCAGAGCGCATACACTCACGAAAGAAGTTACGTGCAAGAACAACGAAAAGAAATGTTCTAGGTTCACTTTCATACTTAGCTGATCATTCTACTACTAGTACCAAGTAGCATACACCTCAACCAGTCACCCTGTCATCGCTTTGAAATAAGCGCCTCGTACGATGCGTCTTGGCACTTCGTGAGGCGATGTTGCTTCAGTGTCGACTTGAGGCGGCTGCTCTTAACTTTGGTAACCTAGCTTTATGACGTTCAAGCCCACTCATACAGCTAGATAACCAAAGAAAATATCAACGCCTGCTGTAAGCTTCAGGGAGGTTGTCTTCTGTTCACCAGACGTTGCTCGTGACACGTTCTACGATGGATATTGACAGATTACACACGACGGAAGTAGGTACGATTACAATTCTGTCGCTTTGCGTTTAATACACTGCAGGACGTATCAGGTCGGAAACACAATAGCAGCAAATGAATATAACAGACAGTCCAAAAGGAAAACAAATGAGTAAATTGGGCAGTAATTACAGCTTTTGTTACCCTAGGTTGCAATTTCTTCTCATTTTGGTCCCCATGAGCTTGAAATTTACACCCCAAGCGCCACAAATAGTACATAAACTTCTCATAAAATTTATGAATTTATTCCTGAAAGGGACCAATGATTGCGACTATTCATCTACTCCCTAAAAGCAGTAAAATTACTCCTATTTTCCTTAAAGTGTACATCGATTCACGCACGTGCAAGAAAAGGAGACAAGAGACATATAGAAAACAGGTAGTACTGCTCGCGAACATGGTTGTCTGAAATCGCCTGTCAGTAATTCTGCAGCCCATATTTCCTTGATCATCATCGAAAATGTTGTTTTAATATTGTATTTAAAGGTGGGCCATGTGCTGCGCGTGTTTGTTATTCGAAATAAATGATCTTGCAATACCTCCAGATTTGAGATGGGATAAACCACGGGGTGCTAATCTCAGATGACCGTGTCGCAAGCAGTACGTTTAAGCAAATGACATGTGCAACACAAAGTTTCAGAAGCTGAAACTATGAAAACTGAAATAAGGAAGTCTCGATGTGCGACAAAGCTGCAGGATGTACAATGCGTGGTCAATACGATACAAGTTTAAAACCCACGTTACACCCTATTGAGTCAGAACACACTGGATGTAGCACTTTCCCTTCAAAAGATCATTTAGCACTGGTACACGTCGACGCAGCACTTTCTTTAAAGGAAAGCAGTGTCATGTCATAAGACAATAATTTCTCCGTGGAATTGTGCCAAACAGTGAAGTAATCACCCTTCTGTAATGTGTCTTCTGCAACAGGGTGTCCACCATGTATCCTCAAGCACGCGAGGCCGCCGTCAGGCAGTACATCCAGAGAGCAAAGCGCAGAGTTTCTCCCGTATTCACTTTCCCATTAGCTTCCTGCTTTTCATGCCAAGGACGTTGTTCTTCCAGCCGCCATTTGTTCGAAGCTTTTCTGTTTTACCTCGCAACACGAGAGTCTGTGTGCCTTTCCGGCCTCCGAAGATTGAGTAAAAACGAGTTTGTTCTTTTTCGTGTCTGGTTTGGCATGCATGCAAGCTGTGCGCTTTTTGTAAGCTGATAGCCACGACTTTTAGAGCGCCACGTGATTGTATGACATCACGAGAGTCGGAGTGAAAAAAGAGAGTGTGTGGTTTCTGGTGTCTCGTGCGAACAATTCACGTTTCTATTTCGCTTCACTGGCATAATCGTAACGCAAGAGGAGAAACGTACTGCTGCTTGGCGTGTGCGCTGTTGCGGTTCTCACACCGCCCCCTAATTTTCTTTTTTGCCTAGAGAGGGGGAGAGAGGGGCGGGGTGCTGTGCTGCAATCAGCGCTACACTAAAATGGTCACTAGCTTTTGTCCCGCAATTCGTTACTGTTGTAATTTTACAAAGTAAAAGGCAGGAATGAGGGAGGTAATACGGCAGAGAAAAACGAGAATCGGCCGAGACGAGTATACGATCGTGAGTTACTTGCATTTCGTAGCAGGACGGACATGCAGCGGGTTCAATCGGGTGTTTTCAGATCAATGGCAAAACTTCCTCGCGTCACACCACGTGACTGTCAGACTCCCTCTGCAACGAGGCTCACATAAAAGGAAAGCTTATTTTCGTCAACGCGGTTCTGTAAGCTGCAGTATGCTCAGTAACTGATACACGAGGGGTGACAGAAAAGCGTTCTTCGTGTCACGTTCGATTATATTCGAGGTATAAAAGGAAGAAAAGAACGCAGAAATGTTAGTGCCGAGGTGGCGAAGATTTGCAGCTGCAATACTCGTATAGTGTGGCATGTAATCTGCAACATCTTAGACCGTTCAGTGTGAACACACAAGGCCGACAACTTTCTGACGACCCGAATTTTATGTAAGAATGCATCTATATGTATTTCCCTCTTGCACAGCTGATAAGGATACATATCCTGTTTTTGACGTCCTTGGCACGCAACACCAGCTGTATCGGACGAAAGCCAGCTTTTCAACCATGACATGCGGAAGACACGTTACGCCGGGTAATTACCTGCAACTAGACGCCAATTTTGTATGCTTCTAATAGTCCACAACCACAACATGTCTGCGACGATGCCACCTGCACTTGCGGTGATTTGTGCTCAGTTTAGCGGATTGGTTATAAAAGTGCTTCATTACACATTGATGCGACTGCAACGCTTCGACGCAAGACTTGTTTCCATCGGAATTGTACGACAATAGCGCCCGCAGTGGTTTATTCAGAACAACGGTGGTCTGGGGTGGGGGGCATTAAAGGTTAAAGGTTAAAAAAATTACAGGTCCTAGTTCCTACTCGCCATTTTAGACCTAGATACACATAAACATTGGGCCACTAAAGGTAGGGATTAATAGCTCCGGTCCCCAAAAAAGGACTAAACTTTTTATGGTATACAGCTATATGCCAAAGTTGTAACAGGCTTATATATCATCGCCGACATAAGTCTAAAGCGAAATAAATAGCGAAACGAGTAAATACATAAAAGTCAAATAAAGTCGCCTCATTTGTGGAATGCCTATAGAAAAGAAACGAGGGTGTTGTCCAACAGTTGGAAGCATAGCGGGGGGGGGGGGGGGGGGATAAATCACCGAGTGCATGCACTGTGAATGGGTTTTCGGTAAACGTAAGTTTGTTAAGACATGCACCTACACGGGAGGTACATTCTGAGAGGACGTTTTATCTTTATACTCTTAACGAAGGAACATCATAAAATATGCATAATGTAAATGTTCTTAGCCATCTTTTCGCTATCATATATGTTTATATATTTTTATGTGCTTATGTTGTATATGTCATGTGTGTTTTTTTTTTTTTTTAGTAGTAGTAGTAGTAGTAGCAGTAGTAGTTAAACTTGCGCACAGTCGCGAAGCACCATTGATTTCCGAATGTTCGAATATTTGAATAACTGATGTGTAAGGCCAGCTTATCGTGATACGATCCATTTTGCTATACGTAACTTCCAGTGTGGGAAATGACGTCAAGCAACACGGATACAGCAGCCGTGTCTATTGTTCATCCAGGAATTTTATGAAGTCAGTTTCAGCATTATGTAAGGTTATAGTCTGCAGTAACTACAGAAACCGCCTCATCACTCGTCGTATATCAGTTAATAAAGCGAAGAATGTATGGTAAATCAATAATTATTGTTCACACTCGTAGCTCTCTGCCACTCCGAGCTCGTCGGGACTGTCGTGTGCATTTGAACTCTCCGTTATTCCGCTCGTTAGCTAGTGGAACATCGTACGAAGTCAATTCACCAGTTCGAAAATGTGTACAATCTGAACTGGTTCCATACAAACACATTTGAGGTTTCGGAGGCGTTAACATTTTCCCACACGGTGCCTTAATTCGTTCCTTCGCTGACGACCACCCAATACCCGCGATACCCAATACAATAATGAGATATTGAAGATATCCTCATGGGCACAACCGCGCAGTTACTCAAACGCGGTCCTGCTCTCATCCTCATCCCATTACCCAAGCTTTCCACTTACCGACAAGTTGATGTGCACCTGGTGTAATCCATGCCACGGGTTTTCTACAAGCAGCGGTAATCCGTCGCAGCAACCCAAAGCACGTCCCTCCACAGGTACCTGCTAGTCCGAAGACAACTGTTGCCTTCCTCGTTGGCTTTCGCTCTCACCCGAGGAGGGGGAGAGGAGAACAGCCTACTCGTTCCACTCGTCTGCCAACGGTCCAACGTGCACCTTGCTCGCAGCAACAGATGAGAGACTTGATACGGGGCTTCGCCAAGGTGCTGCTTGTCTCCCAGGAAGCTGAAGTGGTGTAGACACCACGCATTAAAAGGGAACGTCGTGGGGCCACGTCTTGAATGGGCGACACTGGTGTCCTGGACGGAGACAAAGGAAATTTAAAAGGAAAGAAAAAGCTCTTTTACTGACGGTACGAGGAACAACAGTGTGTGACGTGAAAGAAAGATGTCATTATTGGAAAAAAGAAAAACATGGAGGTATATATAGACATCATCAACATGGATTCACTCTTCGCTGCGTGTTGCGTGATAAAGAAAGCTAAAGAAGCAAAAAGAGTAGGAAATAAGTACAGGTACGCGCATGAAACTCTAAACACAAGGCTGGCTGCCAGAAGACAGATGAACAGTCACTTGAGGAACAGAGAACCGAAGAGGCCCAAGAAAAGCAAAAAACAGCTGAACCAAATAGTTAAAGTACATTGTCCGCCCCGACAGGAAAAAGAAAGGATATCAGGGCATCCAGAAAATCAGAATATGTCGCTTTTGGGCTGGGGGTCAACTGCCACACAGCGTCAATATATTAAAGGAACGGGCGTTGAGTGCAACGAGCGAGAGAGGACTAGAGGCGCAAGAATTTGATGTTCCCGACCGCGCCACACTTCCGCTCAACAGAGACACCGATTTCCATTTCTTTTGAAGCAGCAGAGGGAACTCCAAAAAATCAGCCCTTGTCGGCCACCCTTTTGGTTGAGATCAATTTTGAAGAAAGAGAGACAGCTATGATGTTCGGCGGTGTGCACGTGGCTGCGTGAGATGGTGACGGATGGAACAGTACACTGGGGAGGATGAACATATGCGGATGGTATCCTTCCTTTGAGCTTGAGGAGGTGGTAGGGACAGAAACAGAAAACACAACAGAGACAGGAGAAGACTAGGTCTACTTGTGTTTTGTGTTTCTGTCCCTACCACCGTCTCCTCAAGCTCAAGGAAATGGTATCATCCACATCGTGACATCAGCTCGCTTTTTACATATATATATTTCAAACTGTAGGATGGGACAAGCTTGCCCACCTCACATCTAAAGAATACTACTGTTCTCGCCCTGAAAACGAAGAACAGGCATCCACTACTTTGTCTCCCTCCACAGCGATCATTAGAACGCCGATCTGAAGGGAGACTGCCGTTTCGCTCTAGTTGGAGCTCATCGGTTTAATGCTCATAGTGATACGCACACATGCTAATGACGCACACACGGCACGTCGTTGTTTTTCGAGTACACGAAGTGAGTATCCTCCAGTTCGGCATACTATTTTAAATGACGGTAAAGATGGTGTCTTTGCCACGTGCCTGACCAAGTGGCGAGTTATACAAAAACGACGGCACCTCCGTCCCGAGACCTATTGGTCGCCATACCCTTGCTACATATTGCTAACTACAGACCTAAAACAGCTCATATTCCGACAAGCGTACGAATATAACGGATGTCCATATGGCTTCATCTTTTAATTTTCCACCTGACATCAAGAAGAACACATTTGCGCACTCTCGGAATTTGGAAAATGCGGAGAGCCGCATAATCGTTTGGTTGTGTTATGTAGCGGTCTAATATTCTTGGCGAAACTATTGGTGCCGAAACCTAGGATTACCCTCTCGTCTCGCTTCAACTCCGCGTACTATATAATCTTTCGCTGGGGATGGGGACCAGCACAATGAGCACATGCTCTTCCATTTTATGATAAGGGCGGTAATATTTTTGTAACGCGATGTGGTTGAGCATTGCGACTTATCTAACAATAACAATAAAAGTAACAATAAAAGATTAACCCCTGAACTGGAAGGAACACCACCTCGTCTACTCCCAGCACTTCGAACACTACTTCGCCGTATCATCGTCCACTTCGCCGGTCTCGATGAGCCGTCCTCAAAAGACTTGCGGCTTATGACTGGACTCATGCTAAAATTGCAAGTCCTTCGAACGGTTGCCCTTCCGAAATTGCAAATGCTGACGTTCGCAGGCAAGTTGGAGGTCTGGCAGGGTTCCAGGGATCATTTCAGAAAGACCATGCAGATATACGGTTGCACACAGGCTTACCGAGGATACCTGTCTGGTCCAGTTAAGCGTTCCATAGGCCTGATCAGCATTTCCGGTCACACCACATCCCATTTATGTGTGTGTGTCACAACATTATAGGACCGATTCGGCCGGCAAGGGGTTCTAGTGGATACTCACGTCGATAAGCTGCTTAATTTGCGCCCAGCCGATCTCGTCACTTGAGCCCGCGTCACCATTCATCATCTCAACAGCGACCCTCTTTGGTGTCACGGATCGCCATGGCTCAACCTATACACCCTTAAAAATGAACTTCGCCGCATAGCACGCTCATAGCCAACCATAATCTCGAATGATATCGTTATCTGCCTTGATTTGTTGAAAACGGGAGGCGTCGCCTTTTTTGTGACACTTATGCTGTTCATAATTGTCACAGAAAAGGCGTACGCCTCCCGTTTTCAACAAATCAGGGCAGATAACGATAGCATTTGAGATGATGTTTGGTTAGGAGCGTGCTATGCAGTGAAGTTCATTTTTAAGAGTGTACGTGCCGAATACAATTCAACTATAATGTTGCACCAACGGTCTCTCGTGAAACTGAAGACACCAACGGGGACACCCACCCCTTACAGTGTGCACCGCGCCTTCCCAAGCATCAACTGCGGCTTTTGACTTGGTACTCCAACACACCCCTCAGTTGTGCTCTACGGGTCACCGCACAGATGCACAGATCCACAGGGAACGCTCAGTCTTCCAGGTCTCATACACAAGGACCAAAGGCGGATCCAGGATTTTTCTGATGAGGGGACCCAGCCATGATGGTCAGCATGCTAGATACGCGATCTAGCGTCAATTTAAAGCTATGTGAAGATAGAATTTGAGGAGGTGTCAGGACATCCGGACCCCCTCCCCCCCCCCCCCCTCTAGATCCGCCCCTGACAAGGGCCCGTGAATGCGGAAGAACTCAACAGTGTTGTGTCCTACTAGATTCGTCAAGCGAACGCATTCCCTTACTGAACTCGCCGCGCTCCAGCGGAATGAGGAACTCCCTGGATCCTCAGTGAAGTGCAACTCACCACACACACACTGTGATCACTGTGGTGCCCTGGAAAATCCTGAACACATCCTTATTCATTGTCCGCACTACCAATTGGTAGTGCGGACAATGAATAAGTGCAAGTGAAAAGGTTAACCTTTTCACTTGCACTTTGTGTCTCTAAATTAGATAGACCCTCGCCTTCTCACTATGAAAAAATTACTTGGCCCGTGCTCATATACTACCAATGCTCTGCCCTCAAAGCACAACCTTGCTCTGCGATGTATGGCTTTGGTTCTCACTATCAGTCTCATCATTAGATTTTCACAAAATATAGAAAATATATATATAGATATATAAAATATATATATATAGGGTATAGAAAATTGCCGGGGGCGATGAAACACACCAATCATCGTCACCAATACAGAATTGTTGCTGAAATGTTCTTGTTGTCCGAACAAAAGATTACCTTTCTTCTGAAGGGCTCATAACGTCAACTACCCACAAACAACAGTGTATATTGGGCATCAATAACCATCGGATTCATTGAGCACTATTTGTTGCGCGAAAACGCAATTTCGTTGGCAAATAAAAGGTACACTTCCTTAACATTGAGGTGTGCAGCTTCAACCGAACCACAGTCCTGGAGGCTTTTGTGTAAGCTTTTAATTTAAGATTCTGCGTTCAATCAAGGTTGAATCAATCATCGCCTCGAATCAATCATTCATCAATAAACAACAGTCTTGCAGAACCTTTCCTTATTACATTTGGATACGGCGCTCACGGTACAACGTCCTGCCATACCTGCCCTCTGACACCTCCTTCATCCTCTGTTCAGAGGCAGTGCGCACGAAGCAATAAGACCGTAATACATGTCCCTATATCCGACGAACAGCAAAACCGCAGCAGGGTACACGTCGCTTCTTCATTATTTCTGGTTCTTCCACTGGTCAACCGTCTGGGTTCGCCAGGTATGCGGTTGAACAGCATTCCTACCCATGCCGCGCCCGCCGCCATCTTGCCTTAGCTACAAGAAGGGAGGGGGTTTAGGGGAGGGGCAACAACCTGTCTGCTGCTGCTCAGAGGTCGGAAGATATACCGCCTTGCCCCCACTCCCGAAACTATTACGTTCTTTTTTCATGCTGCAGGAATGTTTTGATTATGCTAAGATATAGAGAGAGGGGTGACTGGCATTACCCTTCTTGCGTCAGGGGTTACGCGAGACGGGTGCAGAGAGTCACGTGGTTTGAATGAGTGAAGACCACGCGGTGGATGTGGGGTGGTCAAGTGCTAATACGCAAGGCGTGAGGTCGTGCATCCTCATGGTGGGCATGTACGGGCTAACAGAGTGGAAAACATCTTCGTGCTTAATTTAATCTCGGCAATGTTGGATGGCTGTTGACTAACCATTTCCAATCGTACCTCGAAAAGTAAATATGCATCATATGTGCATGTGCGTAAGAGTATGTCCAACCCATTTTTGTTACCTGGAAAAGTGCGAACGGAGGAATATACACTCTAAGAAAAAAGGGTGTGAAAAGGTGGTAACTTCTATAGTTACCACCTAGGTCAACATAGCGTCTGATAAAGGGTGTAAAAGGGGTGGTAAAAGAAATTATCATATATCAAAATTGCTACAGAAAGGCGTACGCCTCCCTCGCTCACCGAATCAGAAGCGATAACCCTATCGTGGCAATGGTTGGTGGACAACGTCCTATGCGATGAAGTTCTGTTTTGAGAGTGAGGTTGCAGGTAGAACTTTGCAACCTTTTAGGCACGACATAGGCGACAACTATTACCTCCTAAAACGTGTAACTGTTCCACCCTTTTTTCGAAGAGAGTAGGCCAGTCCATAATGGGAAAAGAGTACACTGTGTAAACGCGTAATTATACTTATGCAGAGCGCAGAGCAGTCTTTAGGATATTAATGTTGCAGCCGTATCACTGCAACGTATTACTAAACCACACTCTTAAAAATGAACTTCACCGCATAGCACGCTCCTAGCCAACCATCATCTCGAAAGATATCGTTATATGCCCTTATTTGTTGAAACCGGGAGGCGTACGCCAATTTTGTGACAATTATGAACAACATAAGTGTCACAGAAAAGGCGTGTGCCTCCCGTTTTCAACAAATCAGGGCGGATAACAGTATCATTCGAGATGATGGCTGGCTAGGAGCGTGCTATGCGGTGAAGTTCATTTTTAAGAGTGCATAGTAAATCGATAAATGACCAGCAGCAATGCCGATCACTATGATAGCAATGCAATGTCAAGAAGTGCAAATCGTAAATACGCGTCCAGAAGCAGCGCGATGAAATTGCTTAGTTTCAATTGATACAGTTTTGGCTTTTCCTACACAAAAAAAAATAATAATAATAAGAGAACTTTGAAGAAAAAATCTGACATATTTTTTGACGTATTACAGTTCTCTGACAAAATTGTCTACGGAAACAAACGTGAATATAACGGCTTTATATATCTACCGTAAACTATTATATCCACTGCCCCATACCACCGACGCACCATCACGGAAGCGACTAACACGATGGAACTACTGATGGCACCAACGACGGATGCAACCCATCACATAGGAAAGAATGACATTTGTACATCTGCGTATAGATTTTCCGCATCCCTTCGTTATCCCTCGTGACTTGAGATGCTTTTGCGTTCACCTCACTAGAAATAATAAGCTCCAAAGAAAAGGAAGAATAAGCCCTAGGACGTATCGTTTCGATTATTGCTACTGACGCACTCAACAGTCATTTTGTTTGTGCACGAACACGCCAAGCTTTCCTTCTAGTCTTGCCTTCCCGCAAGGAACGCACCCGTGGGAAATTCCCGGACAGAGTTGCACGACAGCATTTATCGAAGCCACCCCGTGTCTGAGGCTACGTGGAGTTGTTTTATGCCGCTCAGCGAGTCGGTTATTGTAGCGGTAAGAGACTTTGTGGCGATTATTTGAATGGCTGTCGCGTCTTTGGAACAGGAGGGGCGAGGTCCGATGGCAGACAGCTGTGACCCTTTTGACAAACTTCTCCGTTGCTCTTATGCCAGTAAGGAATGTCTGCTTTACGTATGCTTCTCTTCGGGGGAGGTTTCGAAGGATGCTGTGGGTTATATCTTTCAGCAGATTTCGATCGGCGGTTAACAATAAAGTACAGACATGTCCAGCACATCCGGAACGCCGTTAACCTGGAGACTAAGGTTACCTGATCATGACGCACTCTCTGAATTAATCAACACTCCACATTCTGTTATCAGTATCGAAAACATAAAACGGTCACAGTTCACTTCACTAAGAAAATGGAATCCTGTGCCCGTATCTGGCCATGCAACATTGGGAGAACTCTGGATGTTTTGCACCCCGTTGTTCGGATCCGTACTGTCGTCGGATCCACTTGTCTTCCACGCGAACTCGCCGGCAAGGTTCCTAAGAGTCAAAGGTGTGATACATCGGGGTGCCGAAGAATTTGTGTATATAGACCAAAAATGCATAATATTCTGAACAAGCGAACGGATTTACTTTCAAAGCTCTTCATGTGAAGCTCATATATAGTTTAAGAGCTCACTCTATCTGTTCTTGTCGGCTACCAGCCTGCTTGAACTCCTCTCACCTCAGAGTTTATGGCATGAATGCGCAGATGTGATCTTCACAGCACTACATATCCGGTGGCCGACCCGATGAACTACTATCCCCATCAGTTACGACGTGTGTGATATCTCATTTGCGTGTGTCATGTGTGTGTGCGTGTGTGTATTCCTCATCTTTTTCATCGTCATTCCACTCATATATTATCCCACATGCACTGAGGTATCGTTCCGCAATTGTTGCGGTGAAACACCTCATGCCATCGTCATTCATGTAGTTGTTGTTGTTCATAGTTCGAAGAGCGTCGAAGGGCTATTCGCAGATTGCAACCTGTCGCCAGGAACTATATACCTAATGGCGAGCATGTCTTTTGGAGACAGTCTCTCCGAGATAACAATCTACCTGGGGGTCTCCCGTTGCAACTTGAACGACTGAAAACCTAGAAAGTGCCCGTGGTCACCTCCCGCCGCGTTTGGGATCGCGAAAGATCGTTGTCTCTGCATTCGTTGGCGTCTGAAAGCCTTTTATTGATGATGCGTCTAGACATTGGAGAGAAGGTTATTTCCACTAGGGCGAGCAACAGACTTTTCTTTTTTTGTCTGGAATCGAGACCACGGCGAGCACAACGCAACTTCAGGTAGGCCTGCCCTCGCTGCAGCATAGCGACAGGCATTGTGAAAGACTGTAAAAAACGAAGAAGGGAAAGTAGTAAAACGTTAATGGCACCATATATTGAACGGGATAAAGAGAAGAGGCACCGTTAAATAGCGGGATTCTCTCATTATATTCTGTAAGTCCTAACAAGTTGGAACAGGCAAAAGACAGGAGACTCGACCTGTCTTTTTCTATGCGCATAAAGTGCATCATCCCCCACAAGATGCCGTTTTCGAACTTGCGTCACACAGCGGCAATCACCAAGCAAATTTATTTCTGGTATTCGGGACAAAGGTCTGCTGTGACGATCCCTGACAGCGTACTGAGCGCAGCCGGTGGCGGGATTCGAGGGTGTTGTTCCCTCGAACTCACCACCTCCCATGTCTTCACCGTGACTTTGGAGCCGCCCCCAACGAAGGAATCCTGAATGAAATAATGACGGTTGAAGAAAATGCACGAGCAGTGGGATCGCATCACCTACTACTATACGTTGCATGAGAAGGAAACTTGTACGCTCGGCAAAAAAGACTCGGCAGTCAGCTCGTTGTAGTCTGGTATCCAGACGAACACTTCGTCTGGACGTCTCTTCTGCTTGCCATATAGTGTGTTGCAGCTTGTCGCAGTGTCAAGAGGATAACGTACTTTCAGGAAAAAAAGAAGAACATAGTTCTTTGAAGTTGTTTCTGCAAGCGGACCGGGTCATTAAGACAAGAAGGAAACCGGCTGAGGATCTGAGAGAGACCAGACAGGAGGGCCTATCATTAAGCATGAATGCATTTTGGGAATGTTCCCGGCGGCGAATCCTCGTGTAATGCGTTTCCTCTATGTGTAGCGGACGTATAAAAGGCGTTAGACAACAGTGGGTGGTTGTGGAACAGGTTGTAGGGCCACAGGGGTTCAACAGACGCACACCTGTGTCACGCCCTCTACGCAAACGAAGGACGATGACTGCTCCAAAAGCCATCTTATGTGTGACGTCATCAAAGAGACTTGAGTCGCTAAGCGTACCTCTAACCTTTACCAGTGCAAAATCGAAGTAAAGACTAAGAACGGGAGGTATATTCGACGGCGCAACTTACCAAAAGCGGGCTGCGGGGAAAACGCGGACTTTTCCAAGTATACACGCTCATTTTGTATCCCCTTAGATACATGGAAGAACAGCAACATACGTGTAATAGTGATGAAGGCACGGGGTGTTTCGCCGACGGAATGGTATCCTACCCACAAATTAAAGTGTACAAAGAGGATGTTCGGATTATTAGGCCCCCAGTTTCACCTCTTACACATCTTTTCTTTTCCTTTTGTGTTTGTGTACGTGTGTGTAAAATCCCTCGATATACTTACACGTGAAATACTACAACAGTGCAGTACTGCGGGAGATATAGTTTCTTACCCTGTTTGGGACTCTCAACTCCCCTTTTTTGTTTCTTCCTCTATCCTGATCTAGTCTAATTCTATCCAGTCCTAATCCTATCTAAGTCCTAATCTATAGTCTAGTCTAGTCTAATATGAAATACCGCAGGACTAAATTATCAGAGCGTGATCAGTGATCACGATGAATTCTCTCGAGGTGGACGTCTAAACAACCTAGAAGCTTACAGAATTTACGTACGGGGGAACCAAACACACATTTTTCTGCCCTGATCCGCGAACAATGTGTGATATATTTTTAAAAAATTATGTGTTAGCGCCGCGAGGCAACAGTGGCTAAAAGCGGCGTACAGACGTGGACAGAGAACAGCAGGAAGGGGTGGGAGACAGGGGGATTAATATGCATCCTGGGCCGACTTCAGGTGGAACTGTGCCGACATTCGTCTAGAATCTGCCGGAGAAACCAAGGAGAACCTCAGATAGCACAGCCGGTGCGGGGATTCGAACCCGCGTCACCTCCCGATCTCGGCCTGGAAAGCGATTATCATAACCACTATTTCACGGAAGCTGGTAACATGTGATGATGTTAGTTTGCAAAGAAAATGAACCAATTTGCCAGCAGAGATGCACCAAACGGAGCAGGTTGTGGTAGACTTTTCCATCCTTATGCAGAATCGTGGCAGTGACGCGGGATCTTGTCATCGCCATTGTCATCGTGTATGTGGGAAGAAGCATAAAACTATAATAAAACATAAGACTCGAAGAAACGCGGAATGGCAGAAAAACTTTGTCACAAACTTTTTTTTTTCAATTCCGCGTTTCTTCCAATGTCATTTTTGCTTTTTATGTTGCAAACCAACGCGCTTTGCTGGTTCATTTTACCCCTTCTGGAAGTGGCCTGCTTGGAGGAAAACTACAGGGAAGGCTCACTGTTTCGAGGAATCGTCTGTTAAGGAATGACGTGACCCTATCACGTGACCAGGAAACGAAAGAACGTTATGTCTCCACCGACCTCCTCGCTCATAAACGTGCTTCCACATGGCGTCAGCTGTTATAGCGATATGTCACAGCCACCCGATACACTAATACACCTACCGGCTTTCCGCTTGCATATCCAATCTTTGGTTCACGCAGCTGTAAGGCAGTTTGTACATTGTACGCTTTAAAAGTGCAACAGTCCGAAATCACCACTGACTGAATGGTATCGCTAAATCTTGGGCTGCCTTTCTCTTGCGGTCTTAATCGCTATGATAGACGGGCGAACGAGAAAGGCGTCGACATGGTACGTTTGGTGCCGGTCAATCGTATGCACTGGCGGCAAGGTTGGGAGCCTAATTGCAAAGATTATCGTTCAAGCCCCACTTAATAAAGGGGCCATACACCCGTTTCTTGCTGCCTCGTGTTATGCTATCTCTAAGCAATGGATTAGAATTATGGGCGAGCGAAAGGAGTGACAGCGGAACATACTGTTTTTCCACAATGCGTTAGAGATCTCTCATATCAGATATCGTGGTCATTTCCGCAGAGGGAGGAAACACTTTCCCGTCAAACAGACATAGGCATACACACACTCAAAAGAGAGAGAGAGAAACCCAGACCACGTATGAAAGAACAGAACTCAATGCACTGCATCGAGGAATTTACATAAAATCAGAAAAGATGTATCTAACGCATTTCCATCGTCGTCCTTTTCTCTTTCCTTTTTTCCCACACGCTAGCTTTTTTACGTCAATAAATTATTTCAACAGCACATCAGCGATAATTGTTATTTCTTTCTCTCTTCCTTTTTTCGTTTTTGTCACGAGGAGGCAGCTGCTAACTTTGGAGTGGGAAGAAAAGTTACAATCCATGCAACAACAACAACAAGAACAAAAAGATAATAAAGGAGAGGGAGACTGGACAAAAGTAGAACTGTGCTTGATTTCCAAGGAATATTGTATCACAAAACCGAAAGCGACAGCAACAACCGAATCGCGAGGCACATCAATAAAAGTGGATTGATGGGCCAAAATGGAGCACGTGCACCGAGTCAATAGGCCTCCATCCAACTTTATTTCGCGATGGGAATCAAAAGAGACCAGGAAAACGGTTCGAAGAAGCGGCCCGTTCATCCTCTTCAAAAGCCAGTTTAGCAGACGACGCCTGTGGCGTTTAGTATACGGCCCCCGACCCCTGCGGAATTTTGTACTTATTCAAATCACGTGCTCGGCAACCTGCAAGTGGGCAAGCATGCAGTCAGACAAGTGAAATTGTGGGGTTTTCACTTCTTTCTCTTTTATTTTTCCCGTGTGCCGATCGTCCTTATTACTGCTCCTCGGAGCTAGCCCCTCTCTTGCTGCAGATTTTTTATGCCTCTCCTTTATATAGGTATTTATAAGGCCCTCATTTCATTGGGTGGCATCAGTAGCAAATGGGGACTTCGTGCTCTGGCGCAACTTGAAGCCAGTCTTGATGATTTTGTTCGCGATACTGAAAGAAGGGGAACGCATTTCCTGCGGCTTCTGAAATTGACGTCATCCACGTTTCTGTTTCGCTAGATATGCATCAAATGACTCCTCTGGCGTGTCGAATGAAAATAGATGAACATCGCTACGTTTTCCAGCGAAGGGTACTACCATATGAAAGACCGAGACGGTAGTAGTAAAGTGCAATTCTTTACTGGCTAGCTCACCCCCTGTCTATCGAGAATAATTCCCTTTACCTCCTCTGCGGCCATTTTTGAGGGTCTTCCTCCCACCTTTATTTCAACTCCGCATGCTTCACAACAATGTTCGCAGAGAAGAAGTTCATTAGTTTAGTTCATTATCTTTTTATTATTTTTTTGCGTTGACTAGTACATACCGCAAACACCCCATTGTCATCAACATCATGAACATAACAGGAGCAGGCAAGCTAGCTGTTGACTTGATGTTAACATTGATGTTAACATCAAATCAACATCATATTTAGTTTAGTTTTGACGAGAAAGGAAAATCTGGGAGCTGTTAGCCCCGACGGTGGTCAGAACTGACTACTCCAATGTTTGTAGACTGGGAAAATATAGGTGCATGAACATAAAAAAATGTAAAAAGTCACATGGAGTCGTACGATCTTACCGCTCTTTAGACAGTTGTCGAGTTTTCCTTCTCGGTTACAGCCTAATACGAGCAGATCCACTCAAAGTGAAAGTGTGTCGGGTGTCTGACTCCCACAGCAACAATGAAGGAATAGAAATGCTCTGGACTTCCCAATTTTTTCTCAATATTTTTACGCACATTGCATATAGCAGACACGCATAATCACCGAATTACGCGTAAAAATTCCTCCTGTAATAACGGTAGCCGGCAAGGCACCGTCCGTTAATGCAGCATGAGCCGGGCAGGGGCATCAAGCTAATTCAATCAATTCGATCCGTTCTCGCGTGTTGTTTGTGTGCTCGTAAAGAATGCTTTCTAATGCGTGTACTTCACGCAGGATTAGTACGATTGCGCGAAGAGAAACTCCCAGGCACGAAGAAACAAAGGGCCATGTTCAGCGGAGGGGAAAACTTGTGCTTTAGTGGCGGGAGGTTGTGCATGCATGAACGACTCCGTTACATGGCCAAGGTTGCTCGCTTAACCATCGCTTTCCCGCCAGGCTACACAATGTTCAGGCAACGGCCATTGTCCATTTTCTTTGCGTGCACCCCACGGTTGCCGACAACGATTAGAGAGAGGCACGGAAGAAAAGGTTATACAGAGCAGGAAGTCTATGGAAGGTTCAGAGGTGGACACGCTGCGTTGTGCAGTGTGATGTCGGACGCGTGCAATCGGACGGAAACTTGATTGACGTATGTCATACTCCTTGGTGTGTGCAGGATGCGATTATATACCGCTGGCACAGATGGGAGTACCTTTGCCCTGGGTGTATGAATGTAACTGGGAAATTGGCCCGTAGGCGTCATATTTGCTTCGACGCACGACAGTTTTAATTGAATGTCCAGAAGGCGCGCAATTAAATCACAAACTGCGGGGTATGTTAGTTCTAAAGTGCACAGAGGCGGATCTAGGTGCGGGGGGGGGGGGGGGGGGGTCAGGATGTCTTGACCCACCCCCTCAATTGCTGTCGTTAGATTGAGTATCAACTGACCTTAGCTAGTGTAGGATGGTGTTCAAGGCAGGACCCCCCTGTCAGGCAAAATCCTAGGTACGCCTCTGAGTGAGCATATTATGAACTGCATCATAACATCACAATACTTGCGTTGTGTCTGTTTTTTACGAGTAAAGGGTAATTTACCTGACTGGTGTACCGTGAAAGATGTACTAAATAGATAGAACGACGCCTTGAGCTTTATAACGTTTTCTCTCCGAAGAGAATAGACACTCACTCTTTTCCTGCATCACTAATACGTGAAATCCTCTTGGGCATTGAGGTCAAAGTCGTCTTTATTGCTAAAAAACATTTCTTGTTGTTTCCTGCAGTTTCAGAGTGAATATGTATACACGTTAACCGTTCTACAAAGTTCTCTGTCCTTGCGAAGTGTTCATAGACTGTCCGTTTCCGAATGCTTTTTAGAGTTGAGGAAAATCCACTATGCACACGATGCAAAAAAAGAAAGAAAAAGGTATTTCATGATGTGTAGTTGGATTAGGTTAGGTTAGGGTAGATCCATTATTATAACAATCCTTTTTGTGGAAAGTAGATGGGTAGAAATCCAGCGAACCGGTACAGAAGTACGAAGGGAGTTGCCTCAGGACAGGAGCCGCCGATATTTCGAACAGAGACTGTTCTTCTCCTGTACTCAGAAGAAGAACAGTCTCTGTTCGAAATACCGGCGGCTCCTGTCCTGAGGCAACTCCCTTCGTATTTTTGTGGAAAAGCGGATATAGATTCCCGGTTTGTTTGTGGCTACACAATCTACCAATAGATGCAAACAATATCAAATCGCTTTTTAAGTATGCATCATAATAGCTAGCAAGTAAATCGAAGAAACAACACCGAAACAGAACGTCGAGGTAACTTCTGGCAATTTGTGCATCTGTTGATGTTGATGTTGATGAAAAGAAATAATAATAGGGAGAGATTGACAAACTCACACGACAAACTCGGCTACTCCCATAAACAGACCCCCCCCCCCCCAACGGGGAAAAAAAAAAGAACCCCCCTCTCCCTGGCTTTCGCGCATCTGTCTTCCTCTCTCTCGATATGTGTTTACCGAGCGATCTGCCTCCCATCTGGACATGCTGCTCGTGGGACGGGATTGGACCAACTTGGAATTTGACTTAAAGCGTCAACGGAAAGTCCAGAGAAAACACAGAGACACCAAGCCCGGGTGCCATTTTCACATTCTATACTACATAATCCATTCAGTGTTATATCAGTTCCTATATCTTACCTCCCCACTCCCCTTCTGAAAATAAAGTTGTTGTTGTTGTTCCTATATCTTCTTTTTTATTATTTTTCATATTTGTGCCTGCAATCCATTACACTCGTCAAACAAAAATGTTGAAGGACGAAGGATAGCTTTCGTTACCACTAATGTAGCGCATCCTTCCTTTCCTTTTTTTTTATTCATATGCAACTTATATGAGTAAAGCTAAGAAAATATTAATCTCGTGCAGAAAGCCGACATCACATGATGGCTCTTAGAATGTTTTCTTAGCAACCCGGGGGGAAGAAATACCGTTCAGGTTAATCAGTTCTGATAGGCAGCTGTGCAATGAGGGCGTGAAAATAAAAATAATATGCTGTCTGTTGCGAATTACTGCTGACCCGTTACTTTGTATATTTGGTGTTGTGTGAGAAAACATTCGAATCTCAATCAAACATATAACGTAGACTTATTGCCGTAATTTGCATGAAAAAAAAATGCGCATGAAAAGAAATCAAATATCATTATAGAAAAGAAGGCACGCTTATTGAGACAGGACTTGAGCCACTTGGTTACGAAGCAACTACTCATAGACTTCATAGACTTCGCTATCGGGACGTCTCTTTCTTTTTTCTTTTTTACAAGAATCCTCGAGCGTTGACATGTGGTGAACGTTGTGCGTGAACGTGCGACATCTGAAGAGGCGCAAGTGGGTGAAGCGGGAATACTTTGTTAGTTTGCGTCCGCAGGGGACGAAAAACTGTCGAGTCCCATGGGAGACGTTGAGATAAACAGTAGCAAGAAATAGATACGAGTGTTCGATATACACGCCATTTTGTAGCCATCGTTATAAAGAGGCCATAAAAGATGCAAATTATCGCAACAGGTGACGAACGTATGTCATGCACGTGCTGCTAAATTCCTTTGCCTTCTGCTTACCGATACAACGATGTCTAACCGGACACTACACCCAACGTACTGCACGGTATTCTTCTCGCAGTAATCGTTACCTTCGTGATGTTTCAGTCATCGTAAAATAAATACTCGGGAACTAATCCTAAATAGATTAACCGTGTGTCTGCTCACCTGAGAAGAACTCCGTTGCTCGGTGTCTGCTATCCTCCTCCTTCTGAACCAGGTGGCGCCGACGATCTGGTAGTGGGCGACGCTTTTCCGAGAAATCGGCATCTCCTCCTGTGAGAAGAACCGGTCCGGCACCCGCAGATCGCCGAAACGTCGTCTCTCCCGTCCCCCGCTGTTTCTTCCTGGCGTTTGCAAGGACGACGACGCCGGCGCTATACAGCGACGTCTAACGATGTTGGACGCACATATCGTCAATTACGATGGTGTAATGAGAAAATATAGGCCGCGAAAAGTTGGAATGAGTGAGGCGCGGGGGACCTTTGAAAACTGCTCTCCCCTTCATAAGTCGTAACTTGCCTTCTGCGCCTTTAGTATGCTCGTAGTAGCACCAATTCAATTCAATTCAATTCAATTCAATTCAATTTTTTTCCATCCTATACGATGAGGAGGCTCGACAAAAAGCAGCAAGGCTGCTTGACAGAGACCGTGACCCTCCGTAACAGTAGTAAAAAGCACTACACAATTACATATGAAACGGATATATCGATACATCGTTGTTGATATATATCGATAAAGGTAGATCGAAAAGATTTCGGGCGGTGCGGGTTGTCGCTGGTTCTTACTTCAAATTCTTTCCGAGAGTAAGGGAAATCTCGCTTGTGTATTTACAGAAATGTGGTCCAGGTAGATCCAGGTTCAGGCAATCGGTCGTGTCTAACAACGCACCGAAACACACAATAGCACTCATGAGATTAATGCATGAGACAACGTACGAAAGACACGCCACAACACTCACAGTTTAATGCCCGACACAGCGCGTACCAAATGCACGCCAAAATACCATTTAAAACTAATGCATATTCACTATGTAAAGGAAAAATCTATTACAGAAGTAGTAAATGGAAATGGTACTTTTCTAATGAAGCTATAATAAAGGGCTTGAGAACGTCGCTATACCAGAACCAGACAACCGTCCTGTGCTGGTTATGAACTCAAACATTACTCGCAGCCAATCAGCGTCTGATTCGTTTTTTCCTCATAATAAAGAAAATACTTTACTAGAACTTAATATTTACAGTGTCCAGTAGATATGATTGACAACAACAACAACAAATAAATCGTGATTATGACATGGGGTGATTCACCACTGGAGAGCAGTACACTACCCCATTACACGCGAAACATTAGATGTGAGGTATCAGAATGAAGTTAAAGTTATGTGCAAGTACAACAATTGAGCTCTCCTCCACTGGCTGCGCTGCACTACGCCACAAAAAGGAAGATGAAGAAAAAACACACACATGAAAGAAGCATCAATGGTCATTGAGATACAGAGTATGACTCTACAGCGTCTGGAGCAAACCGGTAGACAAGAGGAAGTCCAAGAACATCAGAAGACATCGACGGTGTTGCACATGGCTCTGATATGGGCCAAGAATTGCAGCCAGATTGAACGACTGTCGGCTAGCAGTACTCAACTGAGCACAGGGTTGTTGCCTCTCCGTTTCGTATAGAGCTCACATTCTCTTAGGACGTGCTCAATGTTCGCTACGACGCCACATTTGAAGCATAGGCTGCTGTCACAGTATCCGACCCGGTACTTGAATTGGGGAGTGAAGGCTACATTGAGACGAAGCCTGTGCAGGAGGGACGTAAAATATAGCGTGGTAAATGGTCTTGAACTGAGAAAGACAAAGTCAGATCCACCGAATACACGAGAGACCTGTACAGTGATGTCCCGGCTCCACTGCTGACGAGCTAGGGGCTGGATGAGCTCAATCAGAAGTGATCTCCTGTCTCCTCTTGACAACACTATTGGTACAACCGTCCGAGACTGTTGGGCAGCAGTTGCCGCTCTGTCGGCCTCTTCGTTTCCGGATATGCTTGAGCAGTTCGTGATAGCGGCGATTTTTACGAAATGAGCACACGTTTCTCGCAATAGTCTTTCTCACACAAGTGCGCGCACAAAAAAACAAAAAAAGAAAAAAGAAGCTTACATTCTTGTCGGATGTGCAGCAATTGAAAAATATAAAATCCTTAAGCTTGCTAAGTTCTTCCAACAAACTTTGGGGATCCAACAGGGAAACGGCCCACGGAGATTCCCTTTTATATTCCCTTATAGACTACTGTAAACGTATTTTTATTCGCGATGTATTAATTTTCGCGAATCGCATCTGGGAAGTTATTCGCGAATATTGGATTTCTTTCGCGGGATAAACCGTCAAGCTGCGTTCGCGAGTACAATTTTTCGCGATTTTTTAGCGGTCGCGAAATTCGCGAAAATTAATACATCGCGAATAAAAATGCGTTTACAGTATATGGTTGCACGATACTCTTCACCTCGTCCGCAAGATCATCATTTGTGGAGCCTTCTGCATCTCGCCAGTCCAAATCCTTTACGTCTAAAGTCATGAGACGATGTCTAAAATGATGTACTCGCCGCTTTCACAGACAATGTGCGTGTGCCTCACGTGTTGAGCTTCCTTTTAGGTGACACATCTCGTGAGCAATAGAGTTTTATCATTTCGCAGTCTTTGACTTTCGACTTCGATCAATTTCAAACGAGATATGATTATGAACGACTTTCCCCATGGCAACCACCCCCAAAGCCTGACTTTAGTTTAATAATGATGTATAGTGAACGTGATATTTTGAATGACAGTAGTTTCCAGCGGGAGCACAAGAGCCCTTAAAGACACTTAATTTTCCCCCAGAAGTTGATTGAAAGGCCGACATCCCTCACGCAACGGTTACTGAAGAAGTTATGAGATCACGCCTTTAGCGCAAATACTTATTGGGTAACCTTAGCCGTCAATTATATTCTCCGGAACCAAATCACAATCTTTTCAGATTTATCCCGGCTACTTACAGCCTCTACATCAGCATATAATGAGACTAGAAAGCTGGCATACATAGTTGCATGGTACGGAGCAATTACTTTCTCAGAAAAAACAAAAGAGAGCAATCTTGTAGGATGCAAGCGAGCTGGTGACAATCTGGAGATGACATTCCTTGTGGTTGAGGGAAGACAATGACGAACAGGAAGCAACGGAACAAGTTATCCTGTTGCTCCTTGAAACACGGCCGCGAGGACGCCAGCAACTTGGTGACAGGGTACAAGTTGCTTATGCGCCGTCTAAGATAGCCTGAACACAATAGAAAAACGCCTCGACTCGAAGAGCCTTTTTGATCTTTCGTGTCGTGTTGTTTTTCTGTTGTGCCCATAGCTCAGGCTTCCACCACCTTGCCTGCCTATGTGCTATCCTATCCTGGACACGCCGTCTTCCGCGAGCGACACGTGTGCAGTGTGCGGAGATTTGCGGTTCAAGAACCCTTAGGTGGGCAAAATTAATCCACATATACCGACCACTGTGGTCATATAGTTGCCTCGCGACATAAAACAATAAAGCGACGAATAATTATTGTCATTATTTGCGCAGATACAATGTAACGTCTAACATTCGTGGCCTCGCAGGAAGTCGGATGGCGGTCTCATCATGGGCGTTCCCAGGATCTTTTCCAAGAGGAGGAAAAGTGCTTCCAGGAGGGGGGGGGGGGGACAAGCGCGCAACCCCCCCCCCTCCCTACGTTGCGGACTGTGCGGGTGTTTAGAGGTTCCTATTATGACATCTAAGAATAATCATGACGACCTATGACTAAAGAGCGCACTTTTCACAAGCGACCTTGGAGCTCGGGGGGGGGTGCACGCCCCCCCCCCCTTGCCCTCCTCTTGGTACGCCCATGGGTCTCATACAACTGGATCTAACAACAGCAACAACTTTGTTTAAATGATCGTGAATGGGTATATATACATGTACATGGGTAGTAAGCATATACATTGATGACAGGCCAATACCAGTTTGACTGACTACATGCACAGTCTCTGTTCGAAATATCGGCGGCTTCTGTCCTGAGGCAACTCCCTTCCTACATCTCTACCGGTTCGCTGGATTTCTACCCATCTACATGCACTGATGTATGGCATCGTAATTGTTGCGGCGAAACACCTCATCCCATGCATCATCGTTCGTGTAGTTGTTGTTGTTGACAAGTAGAAACTTGTCAAATCGACTGGAATTGTAATGCAATATACCTCCCAATTATTATTGTAATGCAGCATAAAATGATTTCTGTCCTCGTTTAATATGCGGGAATGTTTCAGAAAAAAATGTCGAAAGACGTCTGCGAAGCTTTTCTTTTTCTTAGAATTCCTCGTTCCCAAGAAACCTCTGAATTTCATCGTTACTCCCTGTGTATGTGTTGTCCTACGGCAGTGCATTATGTGCAAATCATAAATGAGCAGATCATTCTGTTTTTCGAGGAGGTTATGTGCCGATATCGTAACCCAAGCAGTTTTGAATATCACACGAATCACAATGCTCGCTCGTACAGTGCTGGACAAAGGTGTACAGAACACGCCGGGACGCATTCCTTCTACAGAGTGACACGCTAGCAGCGAATGGGACTGTACGGCCTAGGTAACCCAGTTACCTGTTTGTAAGTCTGTACGGTACCATTCGCTGCTAGCGTGTCACTCTGTAGAAGGAATGCGTCCCGGCGTGTTCCGTACACTATTGTCCAGCACTGTACATCGTGTCCCAACTATCAAAGGTCCATGATAAGATAACGACTACGCAGATAGTACCACATCCTTTATCGATATTAGTGAGTTTTAGTAATCGTACGCAAAGGCGACAGCGTACGATATACTGAACTCACTACGCTTTGTGCACCTCACCTCACCTCATCACCTCATCATGAGGACACATCTCATCCTGCCCCATTGTGCCTTGGGGTAGTGTAGTGGGCCGCACCTTACGTGGCGAGTTTTCCCATCCATTATCATTAATTTATTTGTTGTTGCTGGTTGTGCACGAGCGCGTTAAAACGCTGTGGTTGGTACAATTCGTTACTATCGATAACATTGCAGATACATCTGTCAGTGACACAATAACATATTTGAATGACGTAGTTAGTTGGTTTTCCCTAAGCTTTCCTCGGAAACTGTAAAGGGAAATGTCGGTACAGTTCCCAGTGAAGACGGCCCATGCAGGACACAAGATCCTCCGAATTATGTGCCGCCACACCGACAGGCAGATCGCTGGGTAATAACACCCCACCAACAAACCAACGATTTGCAAGCAGTGACTCAATCAGCTTCAGAGCTCCTCTTATCATGTCTTACAATATGTGTGGAACTACATACCGCTGAGAACTTGGCAACTTTGTAGCAGTAGTAATGTCTGGTGGTAATGATTGAGACTACCAAAAGCTATTGCTTGTCAACTAACTGGTCCTTGGCACTAGAGCCCTGCGCGGATGAGGTTTTTGGCATCCGCATCCGACCCGCATCCGCGCACACGTTATCCGCATCCGATCCGCTGAGCAAAACGCACCATCCGCATCCGATCCGCAAAAATCCGCACGTTTCGAAAGACGCGTAAAGACCGCCGGAAGCATGTTGGTATAATTTCGGATGCCTCCATGCTGTCACGGAAGGACTCAGTCATGACGACAAGCAAAGGTAAACCTTTCAACAAACGCGATATGGAGAGACTTCTGGAACGCGTGGAACGCTACCTCGTCGGCGCTCGCGCGGTTCGAGACGCCTGAATGCCACCTCTCCCGTCTTGGCGCCGTGCATGGTCAAAGGTGAACCAGAGCATGCGCTCGCTGTCGGCTGTCGGCGCGCAATGCAAATAAATTGCGGGTGGAAAAATGACAGCACGCGGTATATCCGCATCCGATCCGCATCCGACCTCGAGCCATCCGCATCCGATCCGCACACCGCAGAAAGTGCTAAATTTTCAACCGAATCCGCAAATATATTGCGGATATCCGCTTCCATCCGCGGATGGCGCAGGGCTCTACTTGGCACCATTGCATCGCCATTGCCGTATCTTGTCGTATCAACGACAATAGGGAGTTCTAGTATATCGTGCGCTAGTACCTCTGCGTACGTTATACTAAAACTCACTATAACGAGGAGAAGAACATGTGGGCCACAAACAAGACAGCATCCGGGATGTATACATATATTTATCTCTCGCAGCGGAAGGAATGCAGGATCCGTGCAGCTTCATTTGTACTGTGGGTCATGCAAATATAAATGGCATGCGACCCTACTTGCATGCCGTCAACGCTTCGGATGTCAGGTCACCGCAGAGAAGCGTCGGCGCTGGCAAGGGACGTCTCCCCGTCTTGAGGCTTCGGTTCATTTGTAAGTCAGTTTCTCTACTTCGTATAAAAGAGTTCAACCCCCCACCGTAAAATGGCTGTTTCAGCAACGCAAGGCTTGTATTGCTTATATTGTCCTCTGTCTAGATATGTGCAGAAAGTAGTGTACGCGAGCTAAGCGCTTCACTGTAGTTAGTCGTGCTTTGTACCTTTCGTTTCTCTGCTACTTGTTGACGTACTCGTACGTGACAGACACCACGGTGGCGGGTTCGAACCTCACCGATGACATCAGCAACTTGGTGGCGTGGTACAAACAACGTTAGCCTATACTGGGACATGATCACAATGAAACACAGAAGGAAGGACAATTAAGAGTCGCGACGCTCAGTTACGTATTCCGATTAAAGCGCCATCCTCCTCGGATTTTTAAAAATTCCGTGTTGGCTTCGAGAATCAACTGTGGCTACGAGCGGTATACAGGCGTGGACAGATGGAGAGAGGGGGGGGGGTTAATATGCGTCGTGGGACGACTTCAGTAGGAACTGTGCCAACATCCGTCTGGAAAGTCTGCAGGACCAAAGGAAAGCCTCGGACAGCACAGCCGGTAGTATAGGAACCCACCACCTCCCAGTTTACAGCGCGATCTTGAACTACTACCAACGTGCAAACGCTTTTATGTAGTAGGTCATGCCATGCACTATGCCGCTGGTGCCCGCCTTGAATGTGTTCGTCTGTGACACTCTGAGTGTGAATGGGAAATATGCGAACAACAACAACAACAAATAAATCATGACTATGGCCTGGGGTGATTCACCGGAAATATGCGAGAAAGTGGATGAATGCGTGTATTTTTGTATCTCAGCGAAGCTTGGTGTGTTTACGAGAGGAGGTTGCTAGGCACTGTGTAAAGGCAAGGCTTATAAAGCTTGTGCAACACGTAGTTGACTTCCCGCAATGGGCACTCTCTACATGGCACAAAATGGTGGGGATGTCGTCGGATGCGGCTAAGTGTAAAATGTAATTATGTGTAATTGTAATAAAATCGCGGTCTCTGGCACAAGTTTTTAGGACCTCATTTCTAGCGATAACAAGCAGTGAAGCCTCGTTAACGAAGTCAACGGGACCGGAAGAAAAAAGATATAAACGGAAGTCCCACAAAAACAGTGACAGTGAGGCCTCGGAAGCGTGCGGGATCGTTAACAAAATCATTCAAGGAAGTAGCCAAAATTTGTTTTACACATTGGTAGCCTTTTCATAAAGGCGCGAAGAGAGAGAGAGAGAGACAGTAGACGTTCCGTCGGTCCACCTTTCGCTGTAAACGATTATGTCGGCTGGCAGTACCATTCGAATAATTCATTCGAAACGCATGTTTTCGGCAGGGATTCCGTAAAACTTCGAATAAAGCGGTTGCTTTATAACGAAAAATTGAAAATTGAAAAGTGCCAGTAGTTGAATGAGCCAGTCAGCGGCGGGAGTCGAACCACGCACCTTTGTTGTGTTCGTCTGTTGCGTGTTTCAGCCTCATAACTGTTACTTCCCACCACGTTATAACGAAGGTTCACTATATGTGAATTTTTATATGCGCAATAGAAAAAGTGTGATGACGACGGTCTTGCCGCCCAGCGGTAGCCCGCAGGCGGATTCCGCACATGTGTACCGCATGTGGGTAGCGTCGACTGCTTGTGCTGTCGCAAAGCGTACCGGCCGACTTCAAGTTCGTGTTCTGCGCTACAGGCAGCAGTAACGAATTGCACATGTGTGGTGCACACAACGTTTGAAACGACATTGCGGGAAGTCGTGGGACGTCTATACTAATTGCCTATAGGTGAAGGAAGGTACGGAATAACCGTTGGGCCTAAAGTCACTGGAACTAACCGTACTGAGAGTACCGCAATCGTTTTCCCTGTCCCGCCGCGCCTGTGGACTAAGTATGGCGGCCGGAGCATGGGTTTGCGTCCGGCGATGGCACGTGTGCACGTAAGCTTTCCGTGTTCCAGGGAGTCTAATCAGAGAACGTAGATTATCTGGATCTTGGAAAACAATCGCCGGGCGCACTCAAGCAAACTCATGCTGCGGTCGCCATACTTGGTCCAAGGACGCGGCAACAAAGAGGAAACGATACATACATTTTTGGGCCATGTTTGCAGCGTCAGTGTGTGGCACGTCAGTGAACGAAGTTCGGCAAAGCTTTTGCCTGGGAGCTTTCAGACCTCTAGTAACGCATGTGTAGGCCTAGCATATATCTCACCGAAAATGAGGGTATAGATTCGACGCCCCATGATGATGCATCTTCTTCAACTGCCGTTCCCTAATGGTACACGTTGCTTAGACACGCCATCCTCGGCGAGTGACGTGACATGTCACATGATGTGTTCGGCGCATTTTAAGAACCTCAGGTGAGCAAAAGTAATCCATGAACCGACCAACGTGGTGTTGCTCATGACCATATAGTGTCTTACAACGTAAAGCAAATGATTATCATTACGTTTACCAGCTCCTTCATGTTTCATGTTTAGAGGGCTCGTTCGAAGTGAGTCGATCTTGAGAACTCCGAAGCAAAACCTTGACCCGAACAGCCGCATGCACTTATCAATTACGTCCTAACCAGCGAGAGTCTATGGAGTTTATCAAATGAGAACGAAGCTTTCAATACTTCCCCAGTCTTGGCCTGCTTTTATCGCAAATGGATTTAAGGAGAACAAGTGACTCAGTTGTCTTTAGGAACATCATGGGATGACTTGCTCTGTCGCCGCTTTCGAAAGGTCCTCGGGCTTTGGAGTTCAGACGAGCGTGTAGTTATCTTGTAAGTGACAGTCGTCCTTCTTTCTGTGTGAAATATAGCCTGTTGTAAAGCTTAGAAGTAATTTAATTGTTCTTGTAAGTGTTTCCTGTACGTTGACATACCACAGAGTCTTATTCTTGTAATTTTTTACCGTTTCAGTATTTGGTTTGTATATTCTCTTCTAGTGCCTATATCGTAGAAAATCCTGGTTCTCCTGGTTCTCGTATTCTTGTAAGGTGAGAACATTTTCTTCGCTCTATTTGATCACCTTTTATTTAGTTTTAAACCGGAATGTATTCTCACAAAAGCGTGAACTCGAATTTGTTCTGGGGTCGCGTAGCCTTCCCTCTCCCTCTTACCTCACATACTTACCCTGGCGTCTTACTTAGAAAAACTTTCATGTACCGCGCTGAGCTTGACCAAGGCCCTCATGGTTCTCGAGGCAAATGGCTGTGGAGTCTAGAGCTATGGACGGGCTTCCTTTTTCTTTTCTTCCGAATATTCGCAAGTTTATTCTTATGTAAACTTTTCATATGTAGTATACTATACGCTAATAGCGCGCACAGCCTGGTACCACAAAGTACAGCCACAACAAGCACGAGCTGCTGCAGTTACCTAGTGTGTCTGACGTGCTCTTGAAGGAGCACACTTGAAAGCGATGAGGCACCACGACCATAATTGCGAGCAAGCCCAGTGTCAGTGCGGGACAGTGCGGTGCATACGTTCAATGTTGACGTAATAACATGTGTATCATGTATAGTGACGGGCAGACGGTATACAGTAATTGCACAACGATGACAAAGCGAAACGAGGCGTTAGACACCTAACACGATTTTTCTTCCCTAATACTTCTGCCCTGACCTATGCCATAGAAGAAGGGACAAAAACATGAAGAAAGTACAAAAAACTGCAAATGCACGGCAAGCCATCACAGAAACATCACTAGTGACAAGTGAGACAGTTCGGTTTCAATACAAGTGAGAAGAGAGTGCAAGCAGTCACATTCGACAGCTTGACAAGATAACAGATTCCAATCTGCATTAACAGTGGGGAGAAAAAGAATTATTCAAATAATTAGTGCGATAGTAGTACTGTTAATTAATTAACTGCGAGTGCTTGTTACGTGCACATCCCCGTTGGAACATGCTATAAGGCAGTGGTTCCCAAACTGTGGGTCGCGACCC
This sequence comes from Ornithodoros turicata, assembly GCF_037126465.1. NCBI lineage: Eukaryota > Metazoa > Arthropoda > Arachnida > Ixodida > Argasidae > Ornithodoros > Ornithodoros turicata. Next base: position 76,473,254 of record NC_088203.1, on the reverse strand, counting down.
CCAGAGGGGCTGCGACACGTGCCGAGGAGGGTCGTGAAGCGACCCACAAATTTAAAAAAAAAAAAATGTCAGGCCGTGCCCGCTATTCTGCGTTACCAGGAAGCCCCTGGCAGCAGACACGGAGCTAGGTTTCTCTTAAATGCTCTTGCAAGTGGGGTACGCGACTCTTTCGATGCGTCACACAGCCTCGCTTTCACGCCTGCACGATGGCCAAAATATATGTCGCGAGGTCCACTCACTCCCACTAAAGGCCGCAGCGTCTGCGTCTATCGCGGCATCGCGACATACACGGACGTCCCGCCTTCACGGTGCTCCGCGCAGTGGCGTCTTCTCGAACTAGAGCGGACGCCAAACACGTAAGAAAACCGTTTGGCGTGCGTTGTCGGTGAGCGAAGCATGCAGTAGCTAGCAGATCACGGCGCCGTATTTGCTCAGGATTGGGCGTTCGTTCGTGGTTGTCGTTTCAGAGTTTTGCGTGCATCCAGCTGTTTAATAATGGAACGATTTCTGACCGCTGTCAAATGAAACTCATCTTTGGAGTCAGAAAGCACAAGCGCAGTGTCAGGGACAGCGCTCCTGCCGTTGTGCAAGGGCGCGTTAAGTAGCGGCTCCAAAGTGCCGGGAGCGGGCTCCGTTTTACTAATATTTGTTATATATATATATAACTGTTTGTTGAATATTTGTTAAAAACAAAACGTATGGCTCTTCTTTGAACTTATTGTATTAGATGAATCTTTCTGAATCACAGTATCAGGGAACCAGACTATGGAACCATAATCCAGCATAGAGCGTACGAGGGATTTGTAAACAACTAGCTCGATGTAATAGCGGCTGTCATCCAATTTGGATGGTATTTTTGTCGCATACCTATAGTTCTTATTATAGTCTTAATAAGTGCCAAAATATGTTGTACATGTTCTGTAAACAGCAAAGTCTTGATCGCTTTTGTGCACACTTTCGTAGAAATGTTAACCGCCCTTTAAAGGGGCACTCAAATTAAAAAAACTGCCCCTCGCAGAATGAAAGATGCCGTTACCTTGGCACTGACACAAGGGGAACGAGATTCATCCGTCGCGTCGTTCGTAATTTATGCGCGAACGATAAACCGTTAGTTTATGCCATCCCTCTTCTCCCCTTCTTGGTAAACCAGACAACGCGGAGCGGCGTATCCCACTGGTCACCCTCAAACGGTTTGCCCAATCATCGCTAGAGATCGTTTGAGGTGACCAATGGGACGCCGCTCCATATTGTCACGCTTCTTCAGAAGGAGAGATGAAGGAAGGTTCAAAGCCCGTTTTTGTTTGTGCATAAATCACGACAGACGTAAAGGATGAATCCCGTTCCCTTTCATTTGGTGTTAAGGTAACAGTATCTTTCATCGTGCGAGAAGCATTTGGTGTCCGTTCAACGGTTGCCGTCCTGTTGCCTTCGTAGCAAGGACCGCTGACTCGATATGAAAAACAAGCGCAATAAGAATATTACGTTCACGCTTTTCAGGTAGGGCCATGTGGGAACGACACAGATTTGTCGACGTAACAGCAGTGTTTCTGTGTTGCATTCTACTCAACCCCCTTTTGTCCAGTAAGTGGAAAACTTTATTTCTTGTAGCTTACAGACAACGCCACCTATATAGATACACGATACCCGCTTAAATTGTACTACATCTGCGGGAAGTCTGGCCAGTATCAAATGGATGATGATGTTGATGATTGTTGTTTTAATGGCGCACACGGGGATAAAGTCGGAGTGTCGTCTGCCTCAGCAAATCACCGAAGACGATTTCAAACATAAGCTTTCTATGGCTGCCCATGCGGCTCGCCTCCATAGCTATACGGCCGCTGAAAGCACGATCGTTATTGGTTACGTTATCGTTAAGACTATAAGCGATCAGGCTCTGTTTATCTAGGTGATGTTGTTGCAACCTTCCCAATGCCAACGTCACAACGTCGTGTCAATTGCCTTGCAGATGCGTTAATGCACGTTTGCTATTACGCGGGTCCGCAGCCAGAACTGAAAATAGACGACCTGGAACCCGACCTGTGCACACACATCATCTTAGGCTTTGGCAGGGTCAAGAATGATGTCTTAGATTTAGAAGCTCTCGGTGGCCTGGAAGCCGTTAGAGACTTTGCGCGGCTTCGAGATCGAAACCAAGGAGTTCGGCTCATGCTGTCCGTGGGTGGAGACTCGGGTTTTAGGCGAATGGTGACAACACCGTCTTCTATTGCGAGGTAAGAGGACATTATGTTGGCTTGTGAAAGAAGAAACAGAGAAAAGTTCTTCGATCAAAAATGGTTCGCTAATCGACCTCTACCCGAGAAACGTCATCATGACGTTGGTAGACAGACTGAAACCGAAACAAATCGGAAGGGGAAAGCTGGGTTCTACGAATGAACACTTGTTCGCTGTCTCTTATTAAAAGAAAAGTAGGACCGAAGGTCGCGTCCCTTTCAGAGACCATCGTAATCCCCTCAAAACCGTGGCTTTCGGGCACCACCTTGTTCGCCCCTATAGCTTCGAGCGTAGTTCAACTCTACCAAATTGGTGGCGCTGTCGAACACTATGACGTCATTTGTTTACAAACAGGGAGATGTCTATTTTGTCGCGAGTAGGAAGAGGGGTCTGTAGGAGGCGTCGCTGGGTTAACAGCGAACACTGGTTGATCACCGATGCCCCGATGGGAGGGCCGATCAGGTGACTCTGACACTAGCCCGACGTTGCCGGAGCATTAGCAGACGAACTTTCAGTGACCACTGACCAATAAGAGCTCACGGACCACGGCTGCTCCTCACGCTGGCCCGATAGGTCTGGCGAATGGCTGCTTCCTCCGTGCGCTTTTGTAAATGTGGTTGCGCAGCTCAGTACAGTGCACAGAGAAAATATTGTGCATGTGGCTCCTGATAGACTATTTGGTTTGACTGATTTGATTCCCTTGGGTAAAAGAACGTTGCTTTATAAGGCAGAAACGTCTGGCCATCAGGACGACTGACTTTACTTGAATGATGATGGTTGGGGCGATGACACAGCCCAATCGTCGTCATTCACGGAGGATGTGTTTCTTATCCAGATTTGATCTCATGATAGATTCGCGAAATCCGTCGTGACGACAGTGCGGTCCTTAGACATGGATGGCATAGACCTGGACTGGGAGTTCCCTGGTTATGCACAGTCGAGGAAGCTGACTCTTTTGCTCACGGTATGGGACGCATTTTCAGTTTATTCAGAACGCTGGGTGTGTAGTTTACGGTAACTGGGGTGGGGCTCTTGTACTTCCATTCGTCTCCTATCTCCAATATTTCAGAGCTTGAATGCAGCATTCAAAAACGAATCTCTAGAAACTGGACGGGATAAGCTGATATTATCGGTGGCCGTTCCAGCTCCAGTGACGTTGATAGCGGGCATTTATGACGTCGTCTCCATGGCAGAGTACGTACAAAACAGTGTATAGAATATATACCTGCTTTTATTGACATTGATTTCATTAGAATGGTACTTATATTGTTGTGAAATGCGATTGCAAAAGATTCTTTCGAATTGAACCCTGGGAAAAGGTACCAAGATCGGGGTATGGGGTTTCTGTTGCACAGCTTGGGACAAAAATTTACGGAACACGGCATTGGCGTATTTCTTCATCGTAGTGGCCCCCTGCTAGCTATCAGGAAAAGGTCGAATAAGAAACAGGTACCTGGCTATTCTATCTATCTCAGTACGTGTGTCCGCTCCTGCTTGCGTCTAGGGGTGTCGCTCTAATGGGAATGCGGCACCCCGGTGTTCCGTAAACTTTTGTTCCAAGCTGTACAACTCAAGAATAAAGTTTCATTTAAGTCATTTCCCTGAAAATTGTTCCGGTGTGGATATGGCTTTGAGACCACAAAATAATTATAAGAAATATAAGTAATTCTGCGCGCGATGCACGAACTACCATTCGGCAAATTTAACGGAACGAAAGCTAGCACTTCAGCTTACAGCTTTGTACATCTACGGAACAGTAACTAATTTTGACCCCAAATAACGACAGAGTATTGAGTTTCCGTCAGTGATTGGCCATTTGTGACGCTCTGTTCGAGTCTTCGCGTAAAACAACCGGTTTCCTGTAGCACATGATGCAGGCTTCTCCTCATAACATCGAGAATTTAGGAGAAGCCTAACGTTCCACGAAATTCCCCTCCTCGCAGGCACGCAGACTTTGTGAACCTGATGACCTACGACATGAACTTGTACAAATGGTACACTCCGTACACGGGCCACAATAGTCCCCTGTTCGGCAGACAATCTGATGCCCACTATTTCAAAACCTTAAATATGGTATGTATTCCATTCCTCCCGCGCCTTGCTTGACAATTTTTATTTTAAAAACTTAATGAAAATAAATAAATAAATATTGAACAATCCAGTTCATGGAGCAGTTTTAAACGATAATAAATAGGCAAAGAAATACCTAATATTGTCAATGCGAATACTTTGACTGCGTGTATTGGACACGATTATTTGTTTTTATCTACCTGAGAATAGTGTGTTTTGGAAAAAGGGGTGCCCAATTGCTTTGGCACCCGCAATGGAGTTGGGGAACCTCCTTATTTGTTGGGGACTCCTTATTTGTTTGGTGTCTTCAGATTCCGAAGCAGGGCATTCCATCCGTTTTGACACGTTAGTGTAGTCCGCACACGAAAGTATCTGTCCTGAGGTGCACAACACAGTTATACAGGCTGCTTTTTTTATGCGTTACATATTTTTTGTAAGCGTTGATATCACGACCTACGTTCATATTTTTCCTTCTTTTCTGCTATCTATCTATCTATCTATCTATCTATCTATCTATCTATCTATCTATCTATCTATCTATCTATCTATCTATCTATCTATCTACCTATCTACCTATCTATCTATCTATCTATCTATCTGTTTATCTGTCTGTCTGTCTGTCTGTCTGCTGCTGCTTTTGCAGTTGGGTTGTACTGTCAGGCGGACATCCTCTCTAGGAGAGTATGTAACTACTAATGGCTAATTACCTAAAAAATCATTCATTAAGGCTTTCGGGCAAAAGTGAGATATCACAATGGGACACAGTCCTCGTTGAAAGTATAGTTCTATAAAAAAATCCGGAAATGATTACGGGCGTTAAAATATCCGCCGTGAAATATTTCTTCGCAAATGAGCCGAAACCAAAACCGCGCGCCTCAGGAGCGCGCATGACCCTCGCCGTCGTAGGCTTATCATGGCCGCAAAGCGGTAGATCTGCTACAATCATCTCCATCGCTCCAAAGAACGTTGCCCTCTCACGTGGAATAAGCGCAAAAAAAGAAAAAGAGAGAGAGAAAGAGAGGAAAGAAAAAATTGACCAGTTCCCGTTGCCTAGTGGTTACGATTACGGCAACCCACACCGAGCCTCGTAGGTGACCGGGGTTCGGATCCGCGCGCCTGCTGTGCTGTCTGGGTGTTTTCCTCAGACGCTTTAAGGCAAATGTCGGCATAGTTTCCTGCGAAGTCGGCTCAGGGCGCATGCCCCCCCGCCCCGCAACAGTCGTGACGTTGCCCGCCTAAGCATGGCCGACTACAGCAGTTCCATCATCACCACCCCCGTACAGCAAAATTCGACGATCGATATTTCAACGCACGTGCTGGCTTCATAGAAATGCTTTCAACGAGTATCGTCTCTCAGTCTGCTATCCCACTTTTGCACGAAATCCCCTAATTAAAAAGTTAGTTAATGAATTTTAGATAATTTGTCATACAGTAGTTACATACTCTCTTCGAGGGAATGTCCGCCTGGCCGTATAACCCGCCTGTAAAGATCTCGTCTCTTTTAAATAAAATCAGTAAAGAATAAAACTAAACGACATGTATACCTCTCGGATACCTCTCATTGTATTTGTTATCATATCATCATTATTATTACAATCACGTGCAAGGAGCAGCGCGAGCCTGTCCATAAATTTTCCGTTTTTGGTAGCGGCGCGTCGTAATCAAGACTATGTAGTAATCTCCCCAGAAATCGATCTTTGGGGTCAGGGGCGGTATATGTTTATGGGTGTACGTATATTCGTAGCCGAGCTGTGTTGGGCCATCTCAGAAATTTCAGAATGGGGGTTTAGGGGTATCCCTGTCGAGACAAATGTGATGGTAAAACTCGCGGGAGATATTTGATTGGCACGCGCCCTAAAGTCCCTCGCCCTCCCCTCCCCCCATTGGAACGGGTGACATTGACGTCACCCCATGACGACATGCGGAGCGCTAATCAGGTGGCTCGTGTTGTGAAGCCAACGGACACGGCCGAGGCGCCGCGCCATGTCCGTAGCAGACGAATAATTTTCAGTGACCAATGAGAACTCACTTGACGTCACGGCAGCCTGATCGGACCGCGCCTCCAATGTTTCGCCGGTTCGCGCAATTCCGAACTTTCAGGGCGCTTTATGTACATTAATATGCGCAGTGATAAAAACTCTGTTTAGCTAAACTACGTACAATGGCTTTCTATGATAGACTACTTGACATATAAACAACAACAAATATAATGATGATGATGAATCCTAAATATCATTCTCAAGAGGAGAACATGAATCCAGTCTCGCATTGGCATATGTCCGCGCTAACTTCTCTTTATACCCACCATTCCGCAGAAATTTGCAGCAGAATATTGGACGTCAGCAGGAATGCCAAAGTCCAAGCTGATGGTGGGGATTCCGACATACGGACTCATCTGGAAGCTGAGTAACCCCAATCAGACCAACGTAGGAGCATTTTCTACAGGAAGAGGGGAGCATGGTGGCGGTTACATCACATACGAGCAGGTACGGCTTCCGTACCATACCACCATACCACCTTGCCCTTGTGTAACTATGCGTATATCTCATCACAGATGTGTATGTTCCTCGACGACGGAGCACAACGTGTTTTCGACGACGAGAGTAAAGTACCGTACGCGTTCAAGAACTACACGTGGATCAGCTACGATGACGAAGAAAGTGTGGCTTTGAAGGCAAGTTGCGATCTTGTTAGCAGTCCGGCCCGTTTATAGCGATTTTCGTTATAACCTCGGTATTCTTAGCTTGTAACATCTCCACTACTATGGAAGGACAACGGAAGCAAAATTTGCCAATTGCAACAAAATGTCCCAACAAGGTGTAAACTTTAGGTAGAATTATGGTGCCACCAGTATTTTGTGAGTACGACGTACGGGTGGGCATATTTTTGACGATTACGAGCCCGCTGGGCCGCCCGCCTGACACGATCGCCCACGGAGCGTGCCCGCTGTCGCGTGACATCAGATGTTCCTCGAGCTTAGCCATGGGCGGCTGCCAGGTGAAAGGGGGTAAACACGGCGAATACCGAACAACGCCTCAAAATGTTCGATTCGGAGATCTCGTGCAAGTCTGAAGACGACATCTTATCTCCGATGAGAGATGTGTTCATACCCATTTTCCTCTTCTTTTTTTATCCGCAGTGGGAATCAGACATACGGCGAAACGTCAAATGAGGGTGAAGATTTGTGCCTTCCGTTTCCGTGAAAATACAGAAGGGACCGCGCTCCTTCTTTGAGCCGGATGTACTTCGTTGACAAGGCAAGGCTAATGAGCACCTCCGGATTTGTTTTGAAGCATTCGTCAACAAAATGTGCCGCAGACTACTTGCCTGCTTCACTTGTCTCCAAGTAGGCGTAGACGGTTTTGCGGCGAGAATAAGTTTCCCGTCTTCCGGAAACAATTTAAATATGACACGTAGCACACCTGTCACTGTAAGTCATTGAAAACGACAGACATCTGCGGGATTTTAACTTCGCATCACTCGATTACCAGTCGAGCGCCAATGACCCATTCCACCACGCGGAAACAATGACAGACTAGTGCAGTGGTTTATCCAGAATCCCAAGCACGCAGGGGTGTTGGAGAAAATGGGGGGGGGGATCATTATTATAGTTACGTCATTACAGCATTACCGACATGAAGCTGAAATGGCAAGGGCACCCTCTGTAGGGGGTACACAGGTGAAAATGTTATAGGGATGTCACTGAACACTTCGGGGTGTTAGGGGGGTGTAGGGGGTCTGGATAAATCACTGAGAGCGTGTTGGTTGTGAAACATATTGTGGCCAAATGCAAGGTGAGACAGCGAACAATGTGAGGTCACCTTCCTTCGGAAGGATTTGCGAACCAGCCTTGGTAAAGTTGTCTTTGTCATAAACGTCAGTTGATGTTTGACGCTGTGCCCGTGCCGTCCGTCCATGTGTCGTTCGTCCAAGAAACAGATTCTACCCTCGCGTTGCCGAAAGGAAGTCGGCAACACGCTGCAGCGCAGTCAGGAAACACTTCACTAGCATGTACAATTTCGTATCGCGAAAATCAAGCTCCGATCGCAGAACAACCGCGAAACTGCGCGAAACGAACGTCACGAACCCAAACAGGGTGAACAAATACGCGTCACTTCCGTAGTCTGCTATGGCGGCGCAGCGACGCTCACCAAGGGCTCAGAGCGCTCCGCGGCCGAATTTTATGTCGCGATTATGGCGGCATTTGAACGAATATACGTAAATCTCAGTCGAGTTCCACATTTTTTTGGTACACACCGCAATATGAGGTAAACAGCTTTGCAGCTTATTTTCGCTCCCGTCGTCCTAACGAATCATGTGGTCTTTGTCTTCCCTGTTCAGGCGGACTGGATAGCCTCAAATGACTTCGGTGGCATCATGACCTTCAGTTTGAACGCAGATGACTGGCGAGGAGTTTGCGGCAGCGGCGCTTTCCCACTCCATCGGACTATCTTGAAGAGGACACAATCTGCTGAAGTCAGTCGCCGGAAGTCAGTCTGCCGTTCAATGGCAGGGGCTTCTCTGAATGCTGTAAGACACTGGACCAAAAGACATACATAATATAAGCTGTGTATGGGGGGAGACAAGGCTCTTCCACTTGTATGATGCGCAGTATTGACCTGCATGAAAGAAAGCAATGACCAGTCCCAGTCTTTTATGCAAGTTTCTGAAGACGATGCCCCGAAGAGCGTGACATTCCACACAAAATGGACAGCAGAGGAGCCTTGCAGACAGCGCATTGTAACTCCGCTGCGTTATCTACTGCAAATGGTACACACGGGCAGCGATTACTAAAGGAAAGAAATGTTCGCTGCAAGAAAACCTCCTGCATGATACTTTTCAAAAGGCACATTTGTCTAAGACCTGCAATTTCATTTTTGTCTGGATGGAGTCATTTTAACATTCCAAACACACTACAAAAATAGTCGACTGGACAGAATCTACCAAAGTAACTGTTGTACTGTATTCACTGATCTCAATGCCACTGTCCAGCAAACCATAGAAATCGTAAGATTTTCGTAAGATAGAAATCGTAAGATTTCTATGCTGCAGTCAGCTTAGACAGGTTATCTTGAAGCGATTTACTTTTGTTTATCAAGAACACATTTTTCATATTTAAAGACAGACCAATAAAAGCTTAGCAGTGTGAGCAACAGTGTCAGCAATCCTTTGAGAGACAGCATGCAATAATCTGTGGCCTGAGCAACAAGAATGATCGCCAAGCAATGCCACAGTGGTCCATTCGATTAATTTTGCAAACCTTGTAGTCCTTCAACGTGCTGTCAAATCTGAGGATACTGTACTCTGCACGTAACACCCATCACAAAGGACGACTTGTCTAAGCAACTTTTACAGTGCCAAGTCACTCCTGTCCTCGGCTGGGATTTGGACCCACACTGGGGTAAAAAATCATTTGCAGGACAGCATGCACCTGTACCGGTTTCAAAATTCAAGTAGCAGTCCTTTGTCAAAGAACCCCATACAACAGCAGACCACAGTTGAGAGCAAGAAGAAAATCTCTGAAATCTCACAGTAAATTTTCCACAAGCTTATTTCCCTTTTCAAAAATCTCCACACATTTACGATTAACAGACACCAGCTTTGAAGCAGCATTATTTATTTTATCACCATGTACCTTCTGTCAAGTTCAATCTGAGTGACGCATCACCAAGAATACTGTATAACAAAGTCTTTGACAATCCTATAGACTTTGCAATGTCTCGCACTGGCGTTGTGGGGCACTGTTCCAGGGCATCGATCACCATTCGAATCCTGCGTATGTCCTTGTAGCCGGCAAACACCCTGTACAGGTCATTCTGGCTCAGCCGACGGTATGCTTGGACTAGTTGAAACCGATTCCGGGGTGAAAATCTCCATCCTGAAATATGACGCAGTAATCAGCAGGGGTAACAATTTTACGCTCTCGTAGTGCAGACATGAGATTCAACCAGAAGTGCTGCACAATTCATATAAAACTCATACAAAAAGCACTACTCATATCTAGCTGACTAGGACAAGCTGAACACAGAAACTTTATGCACTGTTACAGAAACACGTGGAATATTCAAGTCTCTAGTCGTACTGGGAAATTGGCAGTGATCTTCAAGAAATGACATCCACCTCTTTGTTCTTTCACAGGAATGTAGCGATAATCCTGAAACAAACAAAAAGATGTCATGACACTTGCCCCCATGGTTTTCCATGGTTTCCCATGGGGTTGTGACACTTTGTCCCAAGATATGACGGACAAATGTGAAAGACAACACGCTATGACACCTCGTGCAGGCGAATGGGTAAAGTTTGGAAAAACTGAGACAAAATGTCTACCCACTCACAAGGCAGCAACATGGGGGTGTCAAAGACCTGGCATCAAACTCCGCGCGAGTCCACGAAGAAATCGTGTGTCACACCTTGAGCTGTTACTCTATGGCCAACAGGGTCAGGAAGTAACTTTGGAGCCGCACAGACAGCTGACCTACTTGCACAACATATTATTTGCATCTATGCCGACCTATGTTCCAAGTCTTACATCCGATGGGGTAATACTCTTAAAAAAATTGTCACTGCGAATACAGAAACTCATCCAGCTCTGCCACTGCAGGCATCCCCCCCACTAGTGGAACAGCAGTTGAGACATGCTCACTAAACACATGGGCATGGAAAAATACTTTGGGAGGGGATCTATGGGAACTTTACATGGAGGAAGCTTTCACCAATGCTTCCTTTCCCAAATGCACAAGTTTGCTGAAGAATGCTGAAGTACCAAAACTTCCAGGCTATGTCACTGGCCATAGCTATCACCCCTTTGACTTCTCAGCTTGACATGTATGCCTGTTCAAGGGTTTCTGACTTGCTGAGTATGGCATGTAGAAAAAGAGTTCCTCAATAAGTGATGAATGTAATGAAATGCATATGTCAAAGTGTCACAACCCCTTTAAGCTAGACATAAATTTACATACCTCCACCATTAGCCACAACTATCCACTACTCGAGTCTCTTCCTCCTAATAGTGCAAATAAGGTATAAGTGACAGGTACAGACAAGAATTAAGAACAGCCACCACACACACTCAGTACATTTAATGGTCAACAATGCAAAATTCTGTGTTCTAACCATAACTCATCACATGAAGGCAAATAATCTGAATGCACCACGTCACTAACGCATACTGATATTTCCTAGGGTAACCAGAAAAGAAGAAAAAAAAACACCACATGCAATTTAGGCCACCCCTTGCTGGACAGTAATCGGTATATATTAGATTTCAACAACATGGTTCTGGGTTGGATTGTTAAGTTTATCCCAGTAATGAAAAACAGCAACGTGGCACCTATTTGTGATCTCTATGAGACAGCACAGGCCTGATGCAAACTTACACACGTTTGCTGTATCAGAATTACGTGCATTCCACGTGCCATTGGATATATGCACTCCTGTGGATTCCGTCAACTGGATTCCTCAAAACGTCAGGCATCTGTGCAGAAATATAGAACATATCGGCAAACTCAAAAGCATCAACAATCTTTCTTGTTCACTACAAATCGTCAGAATTCAAATTTTCTGTCGATTTATTTTTGTTTTTCAGAACGAAATCTTCGGGTCAGAACATCGTAATTCAGTTCATAGACCTGGCAGTAATGCAGGTAACACTATAAAAAAGTGAAAAGATAGGGAATTTGGTAATGCACTGGCAAGCCGGTATATACTTGGATGAGGTCGTGCATGCATATTGCATCATGTATTTGAGCCTCGTCCTGTGAATTTCTTTGTGCATCCTCTCATTCCCTCAAGCTCAAGGTATGATACCGTCGTCTAATATTGCACCCTGATTGGGCCTATATACTGACTCCCCGTTTACCCAATATGGGACCATGTGTGTGAGGCCAATATTGACATGCCTGGGCAATAATGGGCCTACACTGGGGCTCGGAATAAACGTAAAGAGGTGCAGATATACCTCTGGCAGAGTTGGTCAAAATGAGGGCAGAGGAGCGAAGTGTTCAGTTGTTTCATCCGGCCACAATGGAAGGCAAACAGGGGACAAAAGGCGCCCGGCTCAAAGTAGAAATTTAACGATAGCGCCAGGCATCCAGCTCACGTCAACCAGACTTCAGTCTGCCCGGAGCTGCAAAGGTTAGGGTTCCACGAAAAAGTAAGATGTTCTTAGGGGGGGTCGTGGAAGGGCAGCTCGAGACAGGCTCGCGAGAAGTCTATACCTGGCAACAGAAGTATGCGAAACAGCCCATCTTGCTTCTCACGTAGTTGGCATAGCCTTCTCCTCCTCGCGGAGCCCTGCATCCCACGTGACGTCTCCGCTATACTAACACAGTACGCTATTCCTCGAGGAGATCCGTACCGGTGATACACTAGCGTTGCGCATGCACCAAGAGACCAATGCCGTAGTGGGTTCCGTATCGGTACCATGGTTTGTGGGGCCCCGCAAGAGGATGAAGCGGAAGACTAAGCAAGCTAGTGGCTGTGGGCTATGCGCCACAACAGCGTCATCCATTTAAAGCAGAAGTTGGCAGTGCAGACCACAGTATAGCAGCTTTATGTTGCACAGGGTGATTGCGAGTAACCCTTTCGTGGATGCAACGAAATGGATTGCAATAACAGAACTCCTCAGTAGTGTAACATTGAAAGGCTTCAGGGATCACGGTTTGGGATTTGCCATGCGAGTGCGCTACGATGTGAATTGACCTAGGCACTCTAAATTAACCGTAGTCTCCTTCCATAGTAAACTAAAACGTCAACAGCGTCGGTCTCGTGTATAGTTTCCAATTGTCGTATCATGCACAGTACCGGGAAGTTGCAAATGGCTTACTGAAACTCGCTAACGACAACTTCGGTTTTGTTTTACCCGTATGAGACACTCAGTGGCAGCACGACCGTGCTAGCACCACGTATACAGAATCTACCCAGTCCAATCCAGTTACTGTAACAGTAAGCTGTTGTTCATTTATAACGGGCTCGTACGAGGCACTCAAAGGGTATTTAATGCGAGTTATGGGAGCCCCAGACAGAAGAGTAACTGGGTGGAGTCCTAGCACTGTACTAAATGCCTGTAAGAGTAGCTCATTACTGAAAGGGTACTCTCTTGACCAGGGCCAGCAAGAGAATTACGGGCACAGGGATTATTCCGGACGAGTCCTGCCCCGGCTCCCCTCCTCACATCTCCTGGTGCTAGCAACCATCGGGCCCCTGGGCTCTATCCCCGGCTGCCCCTGCCCCCCTCTTGATCATGACAGGCCACAAGTTCTACATGACCCCAGCATTAATATTCATACTTTTAAGCCCAACACAGCAGTACGTCGCGTATCCACTAAACCAGTGATGGGCGGTACTTGAGTACTCTGTACTTAAGGAGTACTTTAATCCTGCCAAATACTTTGTACTTTACTTGAAGTACATTTTGCTGTACTTTCGAACTTCAAGTATCCTTCTGTGAGCACTCCTAGCTCACTACACGACAGTTGCACCACATCCAGCAGCCAGCCAGCGCAGTGTTCATTGTGGTGCTCACATCCCTGCACAATCTTGTCGGAGCTGATCACTTGGCACGTCTCGGCATGCTTTTCCATGTTGTTTGCTCATGCATGTAGTGTCTCTGTGCATTTGAACTTATTCATGTGCATATTAGGCTCCGTAGGCTAAACGGCGTGGCATGAAAACAGCATGTTGTATTTGACGGTACTTGAGTACTTCAGCTACATTTGTCACTAGTTTATCATCTACTTAAAGCATTTAGTACCAGCATAACTTCTTACTGTATTTGAAGTACACATTCTTGCAGGTACTTAATACTTCCTGGTACTTTGCCCATCACTGCAGTAAACCTGACGCGTTCATCTACGAAAAATGACTCTGGTACCCGGGATATCTACCGTCCTGACAGAAGAGAAACGAAGCAAGGAATATCCGGCACGTCCGCACATTTAAAGCTGGACCCTCGTTCCAAAGAGGCCCACCAGGGGTGCCCCTACACTCCATCTAAGGAGAAGTACATTGGGCAGTGCATTGAGGGCCATTGGTGTATTTATTATACGGTCATTTGAAACTCTCACTGGGATCTTGCAATCTTTGGGACTGCATTTATACAGCTCTCCTACTGTTTCTCTTTCTAGTCATGTATTCTGGAGTAGCCTGTCCAGACAAGGGGGCCCAGATGTCCCGACTCCCTCTCACAATTTGTCATAAATAGAGTTTCAATTGACCTTGGTAGTGCAGCAGCACGCAGTCCAAAGCAGGACCAATTACTCATTTAAATCGGGACAAAAAAAGAAAAGATCAGAGACTAAAATTAGAATGAGTGCAATCACAGAACCCCTCTCATGGAAGACGACCCTGGAATCAAAGCGCTTGCACAGCATGCACCTGTACTGCTTTAGAAGTGCAAGTAGCAGTCCTCTGACAAAGAACCCCATACAACAGCAGACCACTGTTCAGAGCAAGATCTTTGAAACCTTAGTGAATTTCTCACAAGCTTATTTTCCTTTTCAAACATACCCACACAGTTACAGTTAACAAACACCACCTTTGAAGTCACTTTTCATTTTGTCACCATGTACCTTCTGTCAAGTTCAGTCTCAGAGATGCATCACCAAGAATACTGTATAACAAAGTCTTTGACAATCCTATAGACTTTGCAATGTCTCGCACTGGCGTTGTGGGGCACTGTTCCAGGGCATCGATCACCATTTGAATCCTGCGTATGTCCTTGTAGCCGGCAAAAACCCTGTACAGGTCATTCTGGCTCAGCCGACGGAATGCTTGGATTAGTTGAAACCGATTCCTGCGCGAAAACCTCCCGGCACATCCTGAAATATGACAGCAATTAGCAGGGGTAGCAATTTTACGCTCATGTAACGCAGAGATGAAATTCGACCAGAAGCGCAGCACAATTCATATAAAACTCTTACAAAAAGCACTAATCATAACTAGCTGACTAGGACAAGCTGAACATGGAACCTTTATGCACTGTTACAGAAAACAACGTGGAATATCCAAGTTTGTAGTCGTACTGGGAAATCGGCAGTGATCTTCGAGAAATGACAGCCTTTTCTTTGTTCTTTCACAGGAATGCAGCGATACTCCTGAAAAAAAAAAAAAAAAACGAAAAGGAGTCATGACATTTTCCCACGGTTTTCCACGGGGTTGTGACACTTTGTTCAAAAGCATGCTGGACAAATGTGAAAGAACACGTTATGCGACAAAACGTCTGCCCACTCACAAGGCAGCAACACGAACTCTGCGTGGGTCCACGAAGAAACTGGGCACCGCACCTTGAGCTGTTACACACCTGAGGTCGCCCTATGGCCAACAGGGGTCAGGGAGAAACTGTGGAGCCACACAGACAGCTGACCTACTTGCACGACATATTTGCATCTATGACTACCTGTATTCCAAGTCTTACAGCAGAGGGGGTAATACTGTTAAACAGTCTCACACTCTCACTGCAAATACAGAAACTCATCCAACACTAACCAGGGAAGGGTAACGGTAATGGTAACGGAAACAGAAACTGTATATTACAGAAATTGGAGATGTAGCGATAACGGAAACGCAAACCACTGTCCTCCATTACCGGAAACAGAAACAAAAATTATCACCGGTATTGAATTCACGTAATGGCTATTACTGTTGTGCGATGACATTTCAGTGACTTTTCATTTCATTTTTGTATTTTAATGACTCCATTCGCTGTAATATTCTAAATACTACACGAGAGCATGGAAACAAAGTGCAGTATTGGATATCGAGGGTGCATCACTTGCTTGTCTACTCGTAACATTACCTACCTACACAATATCGAGACATGAGACTTACACAACATAGACTCCATGCACTCTACTCCACCATAGCACGAGGATTACAGCATATGATTTATATTTTTTTTTACTTTCTTCATTTCACCGTGGCTATGGCAGTATTGTGTACTACTGAGAGCGTCCGCCTATGAATGCCACATTGGATGAAGGTTACGGCAATCTTGGGTTGCTGGATTCAGAGTGACTGAAGACATGTTCCTACACTTCTTTAAAAATCTTGCTAGCTGTGCGCATCCCAACGACGTAAAATTACTCGTGTAGTGTATACGAGTGACACTGAAGCAACACTTGGGCAAAACAGGGTGCTGACAGAGCCGAACAGGCTGTCCTCCTGCAGCTCTGTAACAGCTGTTCCATTACCGGAAACAGTAACGGAAACGAAATTAAAAGCTGGTATCAGGAACAGATAACGGAAACAAAAATATAGCAGTAATGAAAATGGAAACGGTAACGAAAATAAGTCAGTTATCCTTCCCTGACTCTAACACCACCACCACCACCAGTGAAACACACTCACAAAAACACATGGGCATGAAAAAATACTTTGGGATGGGTTCTATGGGAACATTATGTGGAGCAGGATTTCACCCATTTTCGCTTTCCCAAATGCACCATTTTTTTTTCTTTTAAGTGTGGAGGGGACTGAAGTACCCAAAACCCCCCTGGCCGTAGCTCTCGCCCCATTGACTTTGACTTGCTGAGTATCGCATGTAGAAAAAACAATTTAAAAATCCTCAGTAAGTAATTAATGTAATGAGCTACATATGTCAGAGTGTCACAACCCCATTAAGCTAGACGTAAATTTACATACCTCCACCATTAGCCGCAACTATCCACTACTCGAGTCTCTTCATCCTAATAGTGCAAATAAGGTATAAGTGACAGGTACAGACAAGAATTAAGAACAGCCACCACACACACTCAGTACATTTAATGCTCAACAATGCAAAATTCTGTGTTCTAACCATAACTCATCACATGAAGGCAAATAATTTGAAATGGACAGAAGTCTGAACACACCACATCACTGCAACACATTCTGGACCTTCCTTGGGTAACCTGAAAAAATACCACATGTAATTCAGGCCACCCCTAAGCGTGCCGAGCTGTGCTATGGTCAGTAATCAGCATATCAGTTCAACAACATGGTTCTGGGTTGGATTGTTACGTTCATCCCAGTATTGAAAAACAGCAACGTGACACCTATTTGTGATCTCCATGAGACAGCACAGGCCTGATGCAAACTTACACACGCTTTTGCTGCCTCAGAATTTCGTGCATCCCACATGTCATTGGAGATATGCACTCCTGCGGGTTCAGTCATCTGGCCTCGAAACGTCAGGCATCTGTGCAGAAATACAGAATATATCAGCAAACTCAAAAACGTCAATGACGACTTTTTTTTTCTCACTACGAATAGTCAGAATTTAAATTTGTCAGCAACAGTTTCAGTGTTGGATCTGAGTCATCACAAAGGCGAAAAGTAAAATAATGTGTTGCCGAACTAACACGAGATAATCGCTCAACCGTTATCCGGAAGACTGCACGTGGGACCATCTTCGTTGGTAGCAGTTCTTGCGAAGCCATGCACCTGGGCAAGAGAAAGAACACATTGCTGCGGATTCTAACACACCGTACACGCCTTGCCAGGCAGAACGCTACTCAGAATTATAATGTTGTCAACAGCAAGTTCAGTGTTGGATCTAATTCATCACAGCTATGGAGCAAAATTACCACGCTTTGTAAATGGCGGTCATTAAATATTGTTCACCCGAGTTCGAAACGGTACCGGTGAGTAGTTACCCACGGTTTTTTAAGCTAACATACCAGATCTCACGAGCAAACAATGCTGACCGTAATACATAAAATATTGCTGTACATATACGCTGCTACGTAATAAATAACCCTTCTGATGAAAGACGTATGTGACTGTAGAGCGAATTGCAAAGATTCTGAAGGATTATGCGTACCTGATATAGTGTATAATCTATAATCTACCAGCATTGGTCAACGGCCGCAAGATTGGCAAGATCGCTGCAGTTGAGACTGCAACGAGTAACCAAAATCACTGAAGGTAGGCTGGGGGCGCCACAAGACTGTTGCAAATATAAAATGCATGCGTGTCACTATTTCTTATTTCTGTCAGCGGAAATGCGAATTACAATATGGCATCAACGCTCCTGCACAGAGCCAAAAACTGAGAGACAGCAGGGAGTCAGAAAAATTTATTTTCCTGTTTTAGAGCACATGTAGGTTATTGACCCACAACAACACAACAACGGCAGAAGGGCAAGGGCACTGGCGGCCATAGCTGGGCGTCCTCACTCATGAGGACCCTCATGAAGACGCCTCACCCTCACCTCACGACGATGAGGTGAGGGTGAGTGAGGCCAGACCACGCTGAATGTTCCTCACGAGGAGAGTCGTGAGGCATTGCCCTCATGAGGCCCACCGTGAGGGCCCTCATGACTCATGAGGCCAGTCGTCGTGAGGCCATCAATACGTGAGGGTACAACGTATTCCGTGAGGAACCTCACGGATGAGGCTTTGAGGCCTCTCATGAGGAACCTCACGGATGAGGCCGTGAGGCCTTTCGTGAGGGACCTCACGAATGAGGCCATGAGGCCTTTCGTGAGGGGCCTCACGGATGAGGTGATGGGTTCGGTCTCCTCTTTGCAGATGCTAAACACTAACGTTAAACCTCACTGTGACAGTAACAACTGCTACCAAATTTATCCAAGCACAGCGCGAAACCCTATAAACAGTTTAATGCCGCGCAGTATCATTAGTACCAACTACCGACACAGTAGTTCAACGCCGACGTGTCATGTGAACATGACGGAAAGTTCTTTTGAGGCTCATGTGCCTCCTAGTGACTTGAAGACACGTTAGGCCATGAGGGTATTCACGAGGCGAGAGCTCGTGAGGATGAGGGGTCGTGAGGCCATGAGGGTCCTCATGAGAAGAAGGTACGTGAGGCCATGAGGGCCCTCATGAGATGAGGGCACGTGAGGATGAGGACTCGTGAGGCCATGTGGGTCATCATTAGGCGAAAGTACGTGAGGCGCCGTGAGGACATGAGGGCCCTCATGAGGTGAGGACACGTGAGGATGAGGACCCTCATGAGGTGATGAAGGCATGTGAGGATGAGGATGGTGAGGCCTCTCGGGATCCCGATGCCCTGAGGTGAGGTTTGTGAGGGCAAAATTTAAAATGGAATGTGAGGGTGAGGGCGACTGAGGTTTAGTTACTGGTGAGGAAACTTTGGTGAGGGTGAGTGAGGCCAATAAAGTCTGTGCTTCGTGAGGTGAGGATGAGTGAGGCCGCGGGAAAATGCCCACCTATGCGGCGGGAGCTGGTTTTTCACACGAAGACGTCATATGCGCGCGTAATGACACCTTTACCATTGCCTGCTCTATGCCCAAACCTTGGATGCCATGCATTTCTGTATGCTTTCTTACTGGCTGCAAAAAATAGCACCAACAGGTTGTTTGGGTGTTTTCGCTGGGTTTTCCTTATAGACGCTTTACGTCAAATGTCGGCAGAGTTCCCTGTGAAGTCGGCCCATGACGCACGATCTGCGATAGTCGTGACGTTACACGCCTGAGTGTGGCAGACTTACAGCAAGCAGTCCCAGCACCAGCACCTAGCTATTTCTACAGTCCTACCGCCACTATTCTGTAGGTACATGAAACTCGAACAGTAAATCAATTTATTGGTCCGTTCTTCTACAAAGTGTCAACAGTGGCATGTCCTCATTCAGTATGAATGTATAAAGTATAAGGCATCCATATAGGAACATTGGCATCGGTACTGATAACACCCACCCAAAGATATACCAAAAGGTACATAAATTGTATGCATATACCTACTGCCCATACTTAAGTATACATGAGCATACAAATGAACCTTCTCTTTGAAAGTAAAAAGAATATCTCAATTCCATTTACGTGTCACTACCATTACTCCGAAAGTCAAAGGACACAAAACCTGCCTTACTCATCTGGGAACAAAACCTCATCGAGAACAAAGTCATGGTCATGAGTTGGAATATTTGGATACAACTGTTCCTTGAAACTGAGGCCAACCATGTAAGGTCTGCCATGTGAGCTGTTTGCACATTGCTCGAGATACATGTCGTAATACCCTTTTCCATGCCCCAAACGAACTCCCCTCTTTGTGAAGGCCACACCAGGCACAATAATCAAGTCCAGACCACCTGTAAAAGTTTGGAGAGTTACTCCCAAGTTTTGAATTGCAATTTTAGCTGTGCATGACTATTATTTATTTTTTGCATAAACATACCACTTGCAAGTGCCTCGTCTCTGTGCTCCGCCATGCTGAGCTGTTTTATTCCCCATTTGGTCACGGGCAGCGAATGGTATTCAGCCAGTGAAGCCAGCTTCACCATATCCATGTGGCGAGAGTTTTCACTTGGAGAGAGTTGGTTAAAAATATGTGTTTTGACGACATGTGCAACACATGCAAGCACAATTTCAGGGTCTTCAACAAACGATATTTCTTCAGTGGCACAGTTCACTCACTTATGCCTGGGAATAAAGCACTCCTTTCCATCGTTGAGCGCCTGTTCGATGATGGGCTCTGTGTTCACCTCTAAATCAGTGCTGACATATACCGAAATCCTCGCGCTTGTCCGATATAGCTTGCCGCGTAGAAGCTGAAACAACACAGAAGAGACTTTCTAGAACACAATCGGCATTATCGTGTACATATACGAAACGTAAAGTCACATTTTTGTTCAAATATAGCATCAGTACACACAGCGTAAGCTTGCAGAGCTTGAAGGTCGAGAGCTGTAAACAACTGTTACCTTCGTGCAAACATGTTTCGATTGTAGAGCTTTTTCCTCTTGCGTTAACTGCTGTAACTTTTTCCTAACTTCGCTTCTCAAGGCACTCTTTGCTGCTGTTACAGCCGTTGCTAAAGCCGCCGACATTTCTAAAAGTATAAGCCCACTTAACTATCGATGGTGCAAACCATACGCCTCGAAAATGACCTTATCTGTGGTGCTCATGCTGCGGCAAAAAAGGCGTCATGGTTACTTGGCAACGCCCATTGTGATTAGCAGCGAATGCTGTATTGCCAGTTTCCGCCGTACGAAACAATATTGTGAGCATTCTGCATGTACTCTTCTGTCAAAATACTGGCTGTACATAAAATAAAATATAATTGTGGTGGTTAAAAATACTCTTTTTCAACTTTTAATAAACTCGTTTTAACCTTTATCTCACATAGATATGTACGATGCGATGACAGCGTTGAGGCTGTGGGCCACTGTGGGCTGTGATCGTCGCTCGCTATCCTGCGATATTGTTTGGTTGCCTTGGCTGTTGATGCCCGTCGTGTGGTTGCGTTTTGGGTGACCAACGCTCGCTTTTCTGAGTATAATTTAACTGAGCGCTTTTTAAGACAGGTTGGTGTGAATCTCGAGTGAGCTGTTTACCCTTTTGGCAACATCTAGAATTGCAAGCCGCGTTTCTCTGTCGCAAAGCGTTCGTTACTGCAGCAAGAATGGCTGTTGTTTGTCAGTCGCGTTTTGCTGTTCTGAAAGTTGAGGGTGAAGAGCCCGAAGAACAGCAGAAGCAAGTCAAAACTTCCAAACCAGCAGCCAAAGCTACTGTTAAAGGTGCAGAGAGTAAAGCAAAACCCAAGAAGAAGAAAAGGCCTACTGATAAAGACGCCGCTGTAAGAATGTTTACGATCTTCACACCTCGCTCCAAAGAAACCTGAGCTATTTTAATGGTTTGATTCTCTCTTGCAGATCCGTTTTGCCTCCCTGTCGTAGTCTTTCCATGTCACGCAGCTTTTTACCCTCTAAAACTTAACCGAGCACGTCACGGGTGATCTTTCCGTGATAAGTTTTTCGGTGCAGCTCGCATGGTTTGAACAGGCACTATCGTCACAATTTTCACAGTTTGAATTTGAAATCTATCCGATTTCAATATTTTAGCAGCCCAGCATAGTTTCGTTTTGCTCCCCCCCCCCCAAAAAAAAAAGAAAAAAAATATATATATGAAACCGTGCTGTGTTGACAACAATAGAATGATGCTATCACACAAGTGGTAATATGTGATTACTCATGAATGCTACTTCATGTAGCAACAGTCCTCAGGTGATGCTGCACACAGCTGACTGAGGCCGAATAAGGCAGAAAACAGCTGTCCAGTGCTTGTATGGCGACAGGAGTTTTAAACTCGTACATTATATGCAGCCAACGAGTTTTGGCTTCTTCTTGTATTTTCTTTTTCTTGCTTATGTACAGGGTGTGTGCTGCAAAACGTGACCCACATTTTTACATGTAACTCGTCGTCTACTTACCCGAGGGACTTCCGGTAGCGTACGATGGCGTATTTATGCGTGCGAAAGCTACAAAAATATCCTGGAAGCCGTACTCGGCATAAAAAAATAAACAGAGCGCGAAAACATGGGCTTCCATGCATTAGAATAGGGCGGTCATCACAGTGCATGGTAGTGCATTTCGGTTTCAGGAGAGTTATGTGCAGGCACCGCTAGGGGTACTGCTGATGAGCATCCATGTGGGACATCGTTTCGATTTATGCACCGATAGCTCCCCTAGCGGTGCTTGAACACAACTCTCCAACGTCCACCATGTTGCCCTATTCTGATGAACAGTTTTGCCGACGTTTTCGTTGCTCTGTATTCATTTTTTAAGCTGAGTATGGCTTCCACAATTTTTCTGCAGATTTCGCACGCATAAATGCGCCATCGTGCGCCACTGGAAGTTCGTTAGTTAGATAGACAACAAGCTATGTGCCTAAATGCGGGTCATGTTTTTCTACACACACCCTGTACTTGTATCTAAATGTATAACAGTTTTTCAAGGGAACCATTTTATTGTTTTGGGCTACCCACTTTGCTCGGAACAATGGTTCTGCGTTTTTTCGGGTTAGACCAGATTTTTCTGATATCATCACCCCAAACAACCCCATTTTGACTGGAAATTCCTGAGGTTCTCAAACTTCGGGCGCCGTGGAACAGGTCCGGGAGAAGACCTGCGCGTCCTCGACCTTTCATAATCCTGCAGTGCCGATCCTTAAGGCAAGGTTTTATGGAGCTGGGACATGGGTTGGGGTTTTCCTGGTCATTCAGCGTCCCAGTTCAAGTGCATCTTGTCTGCTGACTAATGCGAGAGCCATAGCGGGACACGGAAAACAATAACATGTAGATAGATACACAGCATCTGAGCTTTTGTACACTGGTGAAGTTTGCGTGTTGTAACCACAGAATAATGATGATTCTGGTTTCACAACTGATTATCACAATGGTGGCTTGAGTCAGGCGACTTGGGTTTTACGTGAAGATCCCCGATGACTAGGGTTCCCGGTTTTCGGTGATTATAATTTTTGCGACCTTCCGAAACACGGCAAAAGTGAACGCAACACCAAATAACAGTAATGCAAGATTGAATTGGCTTGTAACATCACGAGATAACAATATAACTTCTCGATATCGCCTATCTTCACCCTACCTCGTAATACCTCGGAAGTTATAATCGCTGGAAACCCTAACAATGACATATGAAATGGGGAAGGAAAAACTCCTGGTTTCCCCATGAATTATATGAAAATATCGCCTGATTTTCATCATCCGAATTGCAAAAATCATAAAACCTGAAAACAGATCTCTATTCATACTGTTCCATCGATATTTATGCCCAATAAAATTTACCATTTTGCAGGAGAGTATCCCTTATCACATCCTTTGTGTTCCATATGTTTAAAGCTTGGAGCGATACAATTACACCAGTGTGGGTTAATTTTTGCCAAAAAATTTAGTTGTGTAGCAGTTAAGAGAGAAATTTTTGTTCAACTAGGTGAAGCCGAAGCCAAAAGCTGAAGTTCCTAGCGAAGGATCAGAAAACTGGGAGTCTTGGAAGAAAAGGGATGATCAGGTTGGTGTCATGATGCTGAAATTGCTTTGTACATAGCATAAAATCTTGGGCTTGATCCGGTTTTGTCTTTCGATTTTCAGTTTGTCACTTACACTTATGAACAGGACCTTCAGGAAGCACTACGACTCAGTCGTTTGGAATATGAAGAGAACGGACAAGTAAGCGATACTTGATGCAACTCTGTGTCGGTTTAATTATTGTCACGAAACATACCATTTTGCTGTTATGAAAGCCCTTGGTCATTCCACATCAGCATATCCTGTTGAGTTTCTTTACAGTATTTTATTTTTGCTAAAAACATTTTGGGCACGAGTCAATGAGAAGCTCGCTGTACTTGGAAGTCACCACAATACATTTAGGGTCGATTCGCACGATGCAACTTCAGTTGAGCGCAACCAGGTTGCACCGTGTGAACGGAGAAGCTATGGTTGCGCAACTCAAGTTGCAGGAGTTGCACAGTCGATCACTGCACGAGCGATTTCTCCCGCAACTCTAGGTGCAACCTGTCAGTAACATAGGTGCTCCTTCAAAGCGCGTCCAATCAGAACGACTGGCTGCCATGCGCCATTTCCATGACGAAACTTCCATGTGTCAGTTGTTGCAGCGGCAATGCACGGGACGATGAAATTGTGACTGATCAGTGGAAATTATGGAAGTCACAACGGCTGGAAGTTGCAGTGCGATTGGACGAAAAGGGCGACAATGATGTTTCTTCGTGCCATCTGGCGAGCTCGGTGACCACTACGACATTCCGAGTTGCTTACTGTGCAAAAGGGACCTATTTGGTGCAACTTCGGTTGCGCGCAACTGTTGCCGGAACTGAGTTACAGCAAGAAGTTCTAACATGTGGATCAACCCTTATCGAAGTCTGTCTCCTAGACGTCCCTTTGCGAAGTGCATGTGTCTCTTGTAGATTTTAGAGGTTCTACCTTTGAAAGTATGAAAGTGTGTGCAGAAAGGTAACTTTGCAAAAGCATAAGTTGCTAATACCTCTGTCACACTGGCATTCCAATGATAATTGAACATCTTGAACACCATCAATATGCCGCCGTTGCCACACGACCCGATACGATGCTCCTTGAGAGGCCGATGCGTTACGTGGTGGATGACGTTACATGCTTCCGATTGTTCGTCTTCATGAGTTTTAGTAGACGAAGGGCATCTACAGTGACAGAAAATGAAATGCAAAAGATAATTTTGGGAAAGAAGTGGGTCTGGCATTGTCCTCATAGTCTAGTGTGTCCCACAAACTCAAGGAAATGTTACCTTTTTCTACAGTACACCAGCTCACTTGCACCGTTCTAATTTGTTCACGATTTTGGGATTTTAATAGTGTTTAAATTGCTCATTATGTGTAAGTACTAATCTAATGGACATCTTTGTATGACCATGCGTGGTGCAGAGAGTACAAAAGTAAAATTGCAAATGCCGTCACATCTAATGGCGAATTCGGGTGGTCATTTCGGAGCAACGTTTTTCGCCAGATCTCGAGCAGTCATGTTCGCTTGGTCAAAGTGAAGCAAATCCCGCATGTTCGCGTGGCGCTTTCCGAGCGCTCGGAATTTGCTAGCTAGCACCTTTTTTGCCCGGCCTCAAAACGATCGAGCAGCAGATTGCTCAACTGTATCCGGTGTCGTCACATCCGCACTGCAACGGTGGCGAGTGCCCTCATTGGCCCGCATGTTGAAATCACGTGGTTTAGCAGACGACAGAACTCGAAGACTTGCGACCGCAACGCCCCTAGCGTGATCCAAGTACATAAAACCGCTAGATTCCTAGCAATCATGTTCGGGTGGCAACGGTCACGTGATCCAGCTTGGTCGCCGACCTAGCAATTTCCGAGCGCTCGGCCGTTTTGCTACGAAATGACCACCTGAATTCGCTATAATAACCACGATAACTGTTGTCCTGAAGTTTCATGACTTTTCATTAAATTTGTTGCAGTTTTCTTTGCGCTTTTGTTCAGCACTTAGCTGGGTCATCCCAGGCCAAATCACCCAAAGGTCGTGCTTGACCCCCCCTCAGTTTTGCTTCCAAAAATTATCATGGACTCTTTATTGCAAATAAAGATATTTTCCCGAGTTTTACTGGACAATGTTGAACCGTTGTCGATTTAGGCGGGCTCAAAGTTTGTCAGAATCGCGAAAACCATGCTACGAAAAAAGTTACCTACTGAGCAGGGTTTTGAGTCTAGGTGGACTTTAGTGACATAGAATGAAAGAGCGTGGCCCTAACATTCTGCCAATATCAAGTTCTTCCCTCGTGTTTCATTTTCGGCCAGCGAAACAGGGCTGTTTTTTGGCGCTATTTCTTACAACTGTCGCCTTGCTAAGGGCACTTTTCGCACAAGCTGGAAGAGACAAATAAAGTCAGCGTGTTCTGTACCTTCCATACTTCAAAATCACATGTTTTGAAGGCCGACCACACAATACTTTTTGTCCCATTTAATCCCAAATGCCATACTTTTGGTAAAGTTGGCCGTTTTCAACGCCATTTTTGAAAATGAAGCGGTCGGCGGAACAATCCAAATAGATGGAGATGACAGATCAATATCTATACTAAAACATATAAAAAAAATTGAGAAGCTACTTTTTGATAAGGGCGAGAAAATATTGTTTATGTCCCACATGGTTACGCGAGGGCCACACGAGATGGCTCCCTGTGAGGCGCGCGAAGAGATCGCGTCCCTAGGTTTCACAGGCCGCGTCCTGCGGCGGGATATGAGCATGTCCTCTTTTTTTGCCAGCCCTTTTGTTAATAAACTCTGTAGTTTTTATTGTTATCAGTGCATTGGTAAGTATTGTTAGTAGATGTTTCTCATAGTCTTTCATTCGCGGCGTTTTAAAGTGGTAGTCATGAAAAACGACAGTGATGCTTTCACACTCACAAGGAACATTATGAGCAAACCATACTATCCCTTCAAATGCACGTTTCTTATGATTAATAGCAACGCAGATCACGTTGTGAGCGGATGGCTTTTGCTGCATTGTAGTGTCCAAAAACGCGCTCGTACATCCACGTAACCTTTAACACATGAGCTTGAAATCGACGTAGGAGAGCTCATCCGCGGCTCAGCTGATTAGTTTATGATTGTCTTTCTCACATGTGATGCATGCCGGGTAACCAAAAAGGTTGTTATTGCTCCAAGTTTCTTGCTGAAGTCGTTGTGTTGAACAATGGCCAAAGTACGAACGTTAGCAAATGCGTGTGTGCAAAATGAAGGACTGCGGTATGAAAGTGCGTGGCACGCACGGAAACTCCAGTCGGAGCAGCGTTCAAGACCTGTCTTTTCGCAGTACAGAGGAAATTGTAGTAGCCACTTCTAATGAGATACCCTACCAATGGTCGCCTTTGCTTTTTAACGTTGGAAAAGAAAATATGAAAGAATAATGAAACCGTTGTGTATTCATTTATGTGGGTATCTTTTTGCTCTTACTTCAAACTGTTACAATCGCGTTACAATTACTTACAGTTACTGTTACAATTACTGTTAAAATATGTAGACTGTCTGAATTGCAAATAAACTGTTTTTATCATTCCAGCCTGCTTGGGTGATCATCAGCAGCCAGCTGTTCAGTGTGGATAGATTAGCAAGCACCACATGAACGTCTCGGGATAGTACGCGGTAGTAGCTTAGATGTGACTTAGCTGAATATAATGTCTGTTCTGGTCCTCCATAACGGATAGGAAAATTTCACCACACGGAAAAACGTTATCCGAACCAAGCCTCGCGACCCACCCATGCGCCGTTCAGTGTAACTATGTGTAGAGCGGATGGAATATAAAAATTATTTTCTCGCCCTTAGCAAAAAGTACCTTCTCAATTTTTTTATATGCTTTAGTATAGATATTGATCTGTCATCTCCATCTATTTGGATTGTTCTCGGCTGACCGCTTCATGTTCAAAAATGGCGTTGAAAACGACCGACTTTACCAAAAGTACGGCATTAGGGATTAAATGGGGCAAAAAGTATTGTGTGGTCGGCCTTCAAAACATGTGATTTTGAAGTATGGAAGGTACAGATCACGCTGAATTTATTTGTCCCTTCCAGCTTGTGTGAAAAGTGCCCTTAGCAAGGAGCAAAGTTGTAAGAAATAGCGCCAAAAAGCAGCCCTGTTTTGCTGGCCGAAAATGAAACACGAGGGAAGAACTTGATATTGGCAGAATGGTAGGGCCACGCTATTTCATTCTATGTCACTAAAGTCCACATAGACTCAAAACCCTGCTCAGTAGGTAACTTTTTTCGTAGCATGGTTTTCG